>NC_088863.1:68402839-68495620 GCF_032884065.1 Artemia franciscana
TTTTGAATAAGATACCATTTACACCTTTAGCAGATCTGAAAAGCTTACACACCGTGGACTTGGCACATAATAAAATTCATGAAACATTTGATGTCTTTTATCAGGGTCAACTTTCATTGGACACTATCATACTGGATCACAACAACATTCAGAAGCTAATTGGATTCTCCTTTCAAAATTTTGGAAACCTTAATAAAACTTCTTTAGAAAGTAATCCAATTAATTATATAGATGACGATGCATTTAAAGAAGCTAAAATTAGGGAAATTTCCCTCAAAGACTGCTATATTAGCCAACTTGCTCCAAGAGCTTTTAGAGGACTTGAAACATCCCTTCAAAAGCTGGATCTTGGTTTTAACAATTTAACCGTTTTACCCGATAACCTCTTTGATAATTTTGACTACTTGAAGAGTCTCAGCTTCAACGATAACGAACTTTCTTTTAATCCGGAAGAATCCTTCAATGGATTTAGATACACATTGCAAAGTCTGAATCTAGTCGGACACAAAATGGGAAACGTCAATATTAAGGTAATAGATTCATTTTATACAATTTTCTTACAGTAGTTCTCCTCCCCCTAGAAAATAAAATGTAAACCATTTTTGGTTTGAAACTTATCACATTTTAGCTCAAAGAGAGACGAATCAATTACAAGCTCCAGAAGAAAATATTTTAAACAATATCAATTTTAGACTACATTTATAAATTATTGATAGAATAATTTAAAAAACTATAATAATGTTAAATTACAAACATAAACTAGAATGACATTATACTGTTTTGTAAACTTTTATGCTTACAATTTCTAGTTTTACCTACCTGAGCATTAAAATGCTATACTTCTACTTGGAATCCTTTCCATTTGCTCCTGTAGCTTCATGTCAAATTATTCTGTTATTAGTATCTCTGTCAGTCACTTTCAGAAGGGTATACTATCTTTACAAGTGGGCAGTAATTGTGTATGTATGTATTTATGTAAATATTTTTTCTCGAAAACGGCTCTATATTTTTAGGGAAGATTGGCATCCTTTGATATTCTGGCCTAAATAACGAGCTAGTTAGGTCAAAAGTTTGAGAAAATTTGTTACAAGGCCTTAATTTTAAAAGAAATTATTTATGTGAGTGGCTTCATTTGTATATATCAGTATTACAAAGACATTGTCATACTTGTCAAACTTATGTGAAAGAATTGAAGATTTTCATGAATGGAGAAATTTACATGAAATTGCTTAAAAAGCAGAAGACTGGTAATTGCAAAAATATTTGTATATATTTTGACAAAGAATAACCGAAATTCAAAGACCTTAAAAAAGAAAACCAGACGTTTGAAACTTAGTAGAAATTGTTGTTAAAAATCGGAATTGCTTCAATAATCAAATATCTTTGAAAAGATATAGTATGAAAAGACATTAAATTGCGTAAAGAGCAAAAAACTGGTAATTGCAAAAATATTTGTATGTATTTTAACAAGGAATACAAAAATTCAAAGACCTTAAAAAAAGAAACCAAAAGTTTGAAGTTTAGTAGACAATCGGCGTTAGAAATCGGACTCGCGTCAATGATAAAATATATTTGAGGAGAAATCAGTATGAAAAGGCAAATAAATAGGAAAAACGTATCATTCGAGCTATGCTCTCAGCCTTGAGTTACCTAATATTTTGTATATATTGGTGATATTAAAAGAACCTTGAAGAGGCAGACCCCCAAAAAAGAAAATTTAGACGTGTTATAAATGATAATTCGTAGGAAGAAAAAGAAAGTTTCGTCCCACCTCCTGAACAATTAACAAATCTACAACCTGAACCATCATCCGGTGACAGCAAGTGACTGCGGGAATCAAAACGTGTCAAAATTAAAAATGATAGTGATGAGAGTTAAAATGATGATTCTTCGGAACCATCTAAACTGTCAAACGTGACAAGGCAAAGAGAACAGCCCGAACATATTGAATTTACAACGGGTGAAAATCAACAACCTGGACCGTCATGTCCTTTGATGATGTTGTTGACATGCTGTTGTTGACAATAACATGTTGACATTAACAAGTGAGACAAGACCCAGAAAACAATATTTACAAGTGTTATAAATGATAATTTGTTGGAAGAAAATTTTTTTGTCCCACCACCTGAAGAATCAAAAAATCTACAACCTGGACCGTCATGTCAAGCCAGATCAATAAAAGCAGCTAAAGGAAAGGGTGTTGACCAATTGTCTGAAGCAACGAAAATCAAAAGTGAAGAAGAAAGAAAAATGGGGTTAGAAGAAAAGTGATCAAAACGTGCCAAAATTGAAAATGATAGCTATGGCAATTGGGTTTTAGATTTTGACATGTATAAGGTCATCAATACTTACCATGACTTGGTTAAATAAATAAGGTTTTGGCGATATGTCTTTCATAATGAAAAAAGAAAAGCTGGGGCAAAAGTCGACGTTCCACATTCTATAAAAGCTCCAAGTGAGGAAATAACTATAAATAACAAAGGAAGTTAGCCTGATACTACATCAGCCTCTGTTAAAAAAAAACAAAGCTGCGGCGTTATGCTTTTCATAATGACAAAAGACAAGCCAAGGCAAATGTTAAAGGTCCAATAAAAAAAAAAGTCATTTTACAAAGGCGCTAATTCTAATTTTAGGTCATTTAAAATATTCAAGGGGTTTATTGATGAAAATGAAGCACGAATAAATATGATTAGAAAACTAATGAAAGTGAGAATTGTAACAGCTAAAGAAAAGGGCATGGAACTAACGACAGCGAGAATCATATTGAATTAAAAATGACATGTTCAACAATGGTATGTGGCTGGAAACTGCAAACGACGTATTTGTTATTTATACTGTCTTAAGAAATTAAACGAGATGATGTATGATTCTAAGCTGCTAAAGCAAAAGGGGTGGAAAAACACTTTCTGAGGTAAAGATGATCAAAAATGGATAGTGAAATCTGGGGTTGGAAAACAAAGAGGAACGAAATCTAAATAGCTCAGGAGTTAAAGACAGAAATTGTATTTTTCACAGGGTGACTGTATTGAATCTGTGGTGACGTCCTAACATCAAAAAACTAGCTTCTAATCTTCTTACTACAGTGAGAAGACAAGCGACAATGAGAATCATTTATAGAAGTCTGTCCGGTGACGAGTGCCTGGACCCGGCGGTGAAGCCACTGGGCTTCCGGTACTATACATTTATGATTCATACCTTGCTCTTTTCCATCATAAAATGCGCAGCTAAAATTCGCAATTCTCCTTCTTCATCATTAGCCCTACTACCAAAACCGTTTACTTCGTCTTTCCCATCCGAAGCAAAAAAAAATATATTTCACCTAATGTCACATTTCCTAGCCCTGGGATGATTAATTTCTGAACCTCCACAGAAGTTCAGTTTATAATATCTGAATTCGGTAGTCCATGCGACAGCTGTTTTTTAACGTTGTAACGTTCAAAGTCGCAATGTTCCCACTATTGAATCATTAAAGTATTATGACCTAAAATAAAAGTAATGGGTCTCACTAGTGCGGGTCAGGAAAAAAAATGATAAACAGGAAGGAGGAATTGGATTCACGCCAGAATTATTTAATTCAATTAAAATTGCTAATTTCCCACCTTATGACTATGATCCAAAGCCATTTTAAGGGGGTTCAGGTTATTTACATGTTAATACGGGCCGTTTTCATCCTTCATTAGGCTGCAACTAGCGATACAACGACAGTTATTAGGAAAAAGCAGGAAACAAAGTTTTAATGGTATCTATGACGTCATGCGAAATCGTGGTTGCAGTGGTAGCTGCAACCTAGCAACAGACGAACATGTCCCATAGAAACAATAAGAAAACAGCCTGAAACCTCTAAAAAGGGTGTCAAACCGAAACACAAAGTAGCCTACACCATTCGAATCACCTTGATAGAAAACCTTCTGCAGGACCCTGTACCCTATACACTTTACAGTCCCTTGGCTTGAATAACAAGGACAATCCATTGGCTGGAAAAGCAAGTACAGTCGCTGTAATTTGGCAAATTGTATATGGTTAGCATCTCTGTTTTTATTTCCCTTTTTCTTCTCCGCAGCTAGCTGGATACTGGAACATCATAGAGAGCTGTTAAATGGTTTATACTAAAATAAATTTCTACACATAGTCACATTTTTAATTAAAAAAAAAATAACATTTGAATAAACATATTTTTTTTTACAAAAACTGCGTTTTCATACACAAGATGATGGTATGCTTAAAAGGGTTTGGTTTGAGAGGCAACGTAGTTCGTCCTTTACTAGGACGAACTACAAAAATTTAAAGTAAAATTTACTTTTTTTTTACAAAAACTGCGTTTTCATACACAAGATGATGGTATGCTTAAAAGGGTTTGGTTTGAGAGGCAACGTAGTTCGTCCTTTACTAGTTCCTGCTAAGTAAAAAGCATTTGACTTTTGGCCTCTTTCTCGTTAATCAAGGGTTTTGTAATAAATTACAAACTCTAGCCTGTAGTAACTGAAATATTTTAATAAAATGCAATTTTTGACAATAACTAATATGCTAATGAATGATAAAAGATTTGAATTGTGCTATTTGTGCAATAAGAAACTGACACAAGAAAAAGTAACATAGTGTGTGTATTGTGGAATTTACTGATGTAATATTTGTAGCATATAATAATGTATGATATGCATCATCGATCCAGAAGCTTGCTTCATGATTACCTGTGGTACGTCTTTTACTCTTCCAACTAAGAAAAGCCATAGGTTTTTTCCTGTGTTTTGTTATGTAAAATGAAATATTAGGAAAGAACCATATAGTCCTATGCAAGAGCGTGTTGGTGAATATGAAGTTGCTCCAAATCTTTCAGAAATTATTCTAGGGATAATATTTGAAAATAGCAAACAATAGATATCATCAACAATTGCTGCTACAAGGATTTTGAGTTGGGAAAAAAATCCTCCGAGTGATACTTTTATTCAAGTCGGAATTGTCTCAAAACGTGTTGATTTCCTACAAAAGGAAACAAGCCGTAGCTTTATTTTGAAGCTGGTTGGGCTTTAACAAAGTTTAGTTTTAAACATAATTTTTTTCTTAGTATGGCTTCTGGGACCGTTTTTTAGATGATGTTCTCAGGTACAGCATTTTAGCGACTCTATTGGAACTGACTAATGAGACCACTTTTATTTCATGTATAGTATATAAAGCTTATAAAGATTATAAAATTTCATAATATATAAGGTTTCTTCAGTTTTTGTGCTTAAGAATCCAAATATTGGATTTTATTTTAAAAGTTGGACAGAAGTTGAATATTGAGCCAAAGTTTTTGATGCAGTAGTTTTGTAAAATGAATTTCTGATAGTAGTCTTGCTAGCAAAATTTTTGGTGGATGAAGAAAGGTATTATTTTTCATATGATTGATAATTTGAATTGGTTTTATTCTTCTAAAGGGACAAAATCACGCTAGAGACAACTTTGGATAAATACGTTGCTTAATGCACACTTTTATTAAATGAATCTCTCTTTTATTTTATTTTGTTGTTATTATTTGTTGTTTCGCAATGGATTGAACGTTATTTATTAAAATTTCTTCAATTAAAACAAAACTCGATTTTTATTCCTGTTTTTTGTTTTGTTCATTTTGTTTTACGAGCCTCCCAAATACACTTGTAATTTAGTATATTGTCGTTTTTCATTCCTGATTCATGCTTATTTTTACTGTTTTTTTTATTTTCGATTTTTTTACACTTTTACAAGTAATTTATCACTTTGAATTAAGCAATCTTTCTGCCCTCCAAATGAAAGTTTGAGTTCCAAAAGTAATATCTGGTAAAAAATTCATCGCTCGTATGCCCTCCAACAAATTTGTATTTTTTTTTATTTTCAAATTTGGCCATATTTTTGAATGTTTTCTTTTGTTTGTGTGCCCGACATGAGTTACCATAATATGCTGACTAATCATAGTCAGATATTCAATTATGTTTCCAGTCCTTGCCAGGATTTAGCTGTCCAAGCAATAATTCCGCCCATCTCAAAATGGGGTCAGTTGACTATGAAACAAATTAGGGACCTATCAAGATGTTCCTTGTTGAGACGCCTTGATGATAAAAATTATTTGTCAGATCAAATTGCTAACCGCTTGATAAATGGAGGTCACTTCATCACCATCCGGGCCACTCCCCTTGCTATCATGGCTAGATCTATGTACCTCTCTAGCAGGGATGAATTTCAAAGACAACGCGCTAGCGTTTCCTATAGTAAAGGGTTCATAAAGCTTCGATTTATTTTTTATTTTTTTTTTTGCAATATATATTTTTTTTGCATATATATTTGGAGAGGGTTTTTTCTACTAGAAATTGAAAATTATGATACCCTTTTTAAGAGCCAAAAGTGGGGGGGGGGTATCGAGTCCCCTTCTCAAGCTCCTTTTCTTCAAACGTGCCTGATCCAAATTTTAGATAGCAATTTAGTTCAAGTCAAAAGGTGAAGTAACTTTCCTGCGGGTCCGACATAGCCCCTGACAAGCCCCAGGCCAAAGAACTGTAAGTCATACAAGATGGCGATTTCTTACGTATAAGGTTTTTGATCTAGAAAAGAGGGCGTGTCTGATCCCGGGTCTCCAAAAAGGCTTAGGTCATTAAGATGAAAATTTAAGGAAATGATAAGAGGCATTCTAGGTGTCAAAAGAGTGTATCAGAAATATATATGGAGCGACTAAGGGTGTTGAGTTGAAAATTACATAATATGCTGACTAATCATAGTCAGATATTCAATTTGTTTCCAGTCTTTGCTAGGATTTAGCTGTTCAAGCAATAATTCCGCCCATCTCAAAATGGGGTCAGTTGACTATGAAACAAATTAGGGACCTATCAAGATGTTCCTTGCTGAGACGCCTTGATGATAAAAATTATTTGTCAGATCAAGTTGCTAACAGCTTGATAAATGGAGGTCACTTCATCGCCATCCCAGCCACTCCCCTTGCTATTATGGCTAGATCTATGTCCTCTCTAGCAGGGGTGAATTTCAGAGACAACGCACTAGCATTTCCTATAGTAAAGGGTCATAAGGCTTCGATTTATTTTTTTTTCCAAAGCTACTTAGTATCGAAAGTGCGTTCATATATATTTGGAGAAGGTTCATTCTACTAGAAATTGAAAATTCTGATACCCTTTTAAGAGCCAAAAAAGGGGGGGGGGGTAACCAGTCCCCTTCTCGAGCCCTTTTTCTTCAAACGTGTCTGATCAAAATATTTAGATAGAAATTTAGTTCAACTCAAAAGGTGAAGTAACTTTCCCTCTGGGGCTGACATAGTCCCTGACAAGCCCTCGGGCTAAAGGACTGTAAGTCATGCAAGTTGGCAATTTTTTACACGTAAGGTTTCTGATTTGGAAAAGAGGGCGTGTTTAATCCCGGGTCTCGAAAAAGGCTTAGGTCCTTACGATGAAACTTTAAGGAAATGATAAGAGGGACGTCGAACAAAGTCAAAACACTCTATGTACATTCTAGTTGTCAAAAGGGTGCATCAGAAATATCTAGGGAGCGACTAAGGGTGTTGAGTTGGAAATTACAGGGTATGTTAAGGAGGCCTTTAAAGAGTGATTGGAAGGCAAGTAGACCACTTCTGCTGCCCATTTAGATGTCCCCTTCTCTTAACACTGATAAAAATCTTAAAAAAGCCCATTTTGTTCAAAATAGTTAAAAGACTTAACAATAATGCATCCAGGGATGCCATGCCATCCACACAGTCCCGGGGAAAGTTCGTAAATTACACTATTTTTCCATTGTTTATATGCAAGATTTATCAGTGGGAAAGCAGAAATGTTTGATTTGGTGATATATCTGAAAAAAATAGTAGGATTAAGAAAAAAGTTTGGGGAATGTTGAGTGCTATATGGCGCTAAATCAGAGGCCCTATGTTCATCCAGTTTATCAAACAGGTGTATCCGCAATATCTTAAAAATAGCCTAGTGCATTAAGTTTAAAATTTCTTCACATCTTTACCAACTCTTTCAGAGGTTTCCCGTATCCTTTTTAGCTAGATTTTTAACTAGCTGTGTCTTTGGTAGAAAACGTTTCTTTTTGAATAGTTACTTCAAAGCTGATTTGTTTTTGCTACTATTAGCTTTGCTTCTCTCTAAAACCATAGATTTTTAAATGTTACAAAAAATACTATTTACAGGAGTTAAATCATATGAGAAACCTCCGTTCAATAGGACTAAGCACCCTTCCAGATGAAAATTTGTCAAAAGAAGATTTTGAAGGTTTTGGACCTGCTCTTGATTCTCTTTACTTGCCAAGGAATAAGATCAAGTCAATCCAAGCAAATGCTTTCCAGTATATTCCAGGTATTTAGCTTCAAATGTTACGCTAATTCTGAAATAATCAGACATAAAAAGTCAAATGCAAGCATTCGCGCACTAGTGAATTTGTTTCGATATTCTGTAACATGAAGTACCTTATTTAGGAATTTTGAAATATTAGAAATGCTCGGATGTGCAGCAGCCATTCCAGGAATTGTAAAACACTATCATGAACAGGGGGGGAATTTAAATATCAACACATTTAAATAGTTGCTGAGCACTCACATAGTGGTTCAATTAAAGTTGAATTCCTTTTCCTACCACAAATTGGTTAAAAGATATTTTGGGCATTAGCAGACAATAGTTTGCTTCAATAAAAATAATTAAATCAAATTCATAGCAAATACCTTCAAGTGAAAATAGATAAATAAAAAACTACTTGTAGTTTATTGCTGTTGTTTAAATAGCTTATAGTTGAAAGTTTGCAGACCGTTTACAGCTGTTTTCTGGAAGTAAAAGATTCTAGGAAATTCACTTTTCAATAAAAATATGTCCATCAAAAGACGCTATGCAATAGATGCTGAGGCAATTGGTGATTTTCATTATTAACAGCCCTTAGCCTGGGGGCTCTTGGGGTCAAATCATCCATAGAGGTAAGTTTGCTGGATCTTCCAACCATTTTGAAAAGATTCACTCTCTCAGAATTTTCACGTCTTGGGAATTAGAAAATTCAATTCACAAAAATGAAGAAAGGAGGGGGGGGGGGAATGTATGCTATCTTTCAAAATCTAGAAAAGTCATTTTTTCAATGAAAGTTCCAAAGAGCGTATTTTTTTAATCTAGGGGGCAATTTAACCCTTCCTACTACCACCCAAGTGACATCACTGTTTTGGCTTGGGGACAGCTCCCTCCAAAGTGTTTACAGCATTTTCATGCATAATGGCAATGGCTAAAAAGAAAAAAAATATTTAAGTAGTTGGCACTTTGGACGCTTATTGTTATTTATTTAAGCAAGAGTAGGCCTGCTGCACTGACTATAAACATTGTTCTACAGAAGTTAAACTTTGATCTAAGACTCTGGTTTGAAAGAGTGGCTTGAAAAGTGAAATTAGCAGAAACTATTTCTTCTCTTTCCTTAGCCCTTCGCTCTTTATGCAAAGGTTTGGCTTTTTGTCCCTATTGTTTTTAAGAACAAATTCTCAAGCACAAGGGAAATTGAAATAGGATAAAAAGTTTTTTTTACTATGCTTCAAGAATGGATGGGATGAAAAATAGATTGTGCCCTTGCGGTAAACAGTAAAGTTGTTATATCAAATATCCTGAAGCCATTCCGTAAATATATAACTGCAATAGCATATTAAACTTTTTTGTAGGACTTGCTGATGATGTTAGAATACCGCCATAAGACTTCAAAGGAAGGGATGGGCTAAGAAAGTCAAAGTCACTCATACACACATAGGGTACTTTCTCTTTATTAAAAGTTTTAATGTTGCGCCTTATTTTCATTTGAAAAAAATTAACTTGTTTTCTGGTAGTTTGAAATATCAAAGGACTGTGTTTCAGGGACTATTACATTCTACTTTTGGTTGACGGGTTCATCTATTTATTTACCTTTTTGCTTTCAGGATTAAAAACCTTGGATCTTTCTGAAAACAACATAGCAACAATCGACAATGAAGCATTTAGAGATGTTGGTACCTCTCTTCGAACATTATATCTGACCAACGGACTGTCATCCACTAAATTGGTCAGGGATGGATTCCAAGCTCTTGTTAACTTACAGAAGCTGGATATGAGTAATAATAGAATAGTGTCGATTCCACAAGATTTTTTTCATTCTATGAGAGACTTGGAAGACTTAAGACTTCACGACAACAAATTGGGTGCCTTGAAAGGTCAAACATTCAGTCCAAACATGACACCAAATCTTAAATTTCTGACGCTTAGTTTCAACGAAATAAAACTCATCGAAAGTCAAGCATTTTCTGATCTTCAGAAACTGAAGAAACTTTTCCTGGACGATAATCAAATAGTTCGAATTGGCCGAAATTCGTTCCAGAATCTTGATAACCTTGAAGTGTTAAACTTAGAGGGTAATAAAGTTGATTTTATTGCTCATGAAGCTTTCCAGAACCTACCCAAGCTTGAAGAATTGAATCTTGCTTACAACGAGCTTAAAAACTTTGACATTGATATCCTTGATCAAGTGGGGACTTTGGCTACCTTGAACATCGATTTAAGTCACAATAGTATTGTAAACTTGACAACAAATGGAAGCTCGTGGAGTTCGAATTCAAATGTGAAAATACTAGATTTTAGTCAGAATAATATATCCTTCATCGCCGACAGCTATTTTGATCCAATTCGCAGCTCTCTTACGCACTTGATCTTCTCGAACAATCAACTTAAAAATATATCGGATAGCATACTTAGGAATATGCCTCACCTTGTATGGTTAGACCTGTCAAAAAACAGAATCTCCAACATTTCTCCAGATAGTTTTGCCAATACAAAAAAATTACAATATATTGATATCTCAAATAACAACCTTGAAGATATAGCATCGGATATATTTGCAAACCATCCTTTTTTGAGAGTAATCAATCTCTCTGGAAACAAAATTCAAGTGATTCCAGAAAACCTGCTAAAAGATACAGTCATTGAATTTTTTGATGGCAGCAGAAATCAGTTGATCAAATTTCCTGACCAAACTCTGAGTAAAGTTGCACAGACACTACTGCACTTGGACCTATCAAACAACGACATAAGATCTCTTTCACCTAGCATGGTAAGTGATACCTTCTTGAGTATAAATTGCCTTCATTAAAAATAAACTAAGACTTCTAACTATATGCAAATTATTTAAGTCATATAGTTTTATATCCTAAAAAAACATCCCATCTAATGCGTTTTAATAGCTTAAAATTCTCTGTCGAAACATTTGCAAAGTTGCAGTCAAAGTTCTATTACATCTACCTATATAATTGCCTCTGTACATAATTCTCATTCAATTACTAATCTGTGGTTGAGAAATGATCTTTGAAATTGTTTAACCGACCCATATATTAGGCATACTGACGTTATGTCATGTTCATACAACGTTATACTAGGTTTCACTAACATAATGACAAATCCTGCAGTTTGCTGAGTTTTCCTTATTGTTTCTCATAGTGGCAGCATTGGGCTGAGGCTAGGAAAGATTTTCGGTCTCATAGGGAAAGGGGGGGGGGCTTAAAAGACTCCAAATTTTGCCTTGGTTATAAAAATGAGGCATGTTTTTATTATATAAGCCTAACAAAAGTTTATACGTTGCAGTTATTCTTCTTTAAAAAGGCGAAATGTACTGTTAGCTGCTTATTGCAATGATACAAGTCTGTATTACTTTAAATACAGTATTTTTATGAATAGCAAAAGACGGTTTAACAAGATGTGTTATTTCTATTCAAGTTATAAAAACACTTAGGACTGTATAGCAGAGGTAACTGGGCTAAAAGAAATGAACCCCGATCTACAAAAACACTTTCAAACCACCGTTCAGAGTCTGGAAGAATGTTATTAAAAATTGTCAATTGAAAAATCTTCCGAAGAAACGACTAGTTGAATCCCTGTAAATCTATCCAAAAAGGTTATGGGAAATCTTCAAGGTGTTGGTAAGGATAAGCAGGAAAGATATAAGAATATACAAGAAGAAAAAAAGATTTAGGCAAAAAAAATTATATACACTTTACAGCAGAAGTACGTTTTACTTCACATAATTAGTAACTGTCGATAACTCTAGGAAAAATTTACGTACAGGAAACCCATTTTCATATAGAGACCAAAGTCCAAGAGGAGCCTAATATGCAAAAAATGTGTTTTGGATGTAGCCATCCTCTACCTTATAAACACAAACAGCCAATTTTCCTTTCTCCTCACCGGCTTTAAACATGCATTTCTAGATCATTCGAAGACCGCAATGCAGAAGGAAAAAAAGAAAAAGAAAATGGTAAATGATGGTTCTCCTGAGAACGGGGGCTAATCAAGGGCCAAAAGTTGTTTGTTTTTTTTGGAGAAGAAAAAATAATTTAGACAAAAAATTATATACACTTCACAGCAGAAGGCTAAAAATTTGAAAGTACACATATCCGAAATAAGCAGCCCCTAACATGCACTAAAAATTCATTTTGGAAGATTAACCTCCCCAAAAAAGGTGTTGTAAACTATAACCGTCTTAAAGTTGCAGTTTTTAAGTCCTTAAAACAAGGTAGTATCAATGCGAGAGCAAAAAAATAAAAAGAAACTTTGTTTCTCTGAAAATTGAATCTTGAATAAGGATGAAATAAATTTCATTAGATATGCTCCGTGATCCCCCCAAATTATCCTTGATCAGTTTGAAAATTAGTGTGGAAAATCTCTTGGCCAAGACGAAACTAGTAAAGAAAACAAAATAGTATGAGGGAACTAATTAGTTTTTTCATTTAAAAAAGATCTTGTTTAAAAGGGAAATCTCTAAGAGTCAATAAGGATAGGAATAAAAGATATGAGATATATAAGAAGAAAACAGTATTTAGAAAAAAAGGAATGAAGTACACTTAACACAGATGTACATTTTATATTAGTTTATACAATTGGTAACTGTCGGTAATTCTTGGAAAAACTATTTCATAGGAAACCCATTCTTTTGTATAGACACGAAGTCCATGAGAAGCGTAAGATGCGAAAAGTTTGTTTTTGAATGTTTTTTTTTTTCAGTAGTTGTTAACACATTCCAAAATAGAGCCAACGCAAGGACATGATGCATAGCAAAAACTTTGCACAAACGGACAAAAATACACTTGCTGAAACAGGCTTTACAATGGACTAGCATTTCAAATGCTTTTTTAGGTTTCTCACTAGATATACTAAATTAGTAATAACAACTACTAAGGGCCTTTCCAATCTTCATTCTTTAATAGTATTATTTCAGGCCCAGGGACGTCATATGAGGATGGCGAAAGACCGTGCTTTCAAATTGGAGTCAAAAGCATTCCTTTTGTTTATTTGTTGTTCTTACCCAGACAATTGAGTTTGTTGCCTTGTGGGGGGTAAGCAGCCCTTCTCCTCTCCAAAAACATAGGGACGGAGCAATGGCCAAATTTTTTATCTTCTGGGCAGCTCAAAACTTCTTTCCTTAGTTCACAGGTTCAGAAGATCGGAGCACAGAAGGAAAGATAGAAACAAGAGAAATTGAAGTTTTTTTAAATTTAAAAAAAAATAAAAAAGAAACTCATTAAAGTTTCCATCAATGTTAAATTACCTTAAACTCGAGCTGCTGTGATTCGAATCATCATCGAGATAAAATTGAACCCGTACCTGATTCTCTTAGATGAATCTTAACTACTTGAAAAAAGAAGAGACGATGAAGTAGGTACATGAGACGAAATTTTATTAAAATTGAACTAAAATAATTTAAATAGACAAAAACTTGAAACTTATCTTGATTATATGGCATAGTGTTGCCAAAAACCGATGCTACTATTTGCTTTACCTTTGATAGGCTTAAAAGCTACCCCAAATTTATAGTCAGATGGCATTAAAAAACTCTAGTAGAAAATTACAACACATCGAATTATTTTGAATCAATATCCAAACTTGACCAAAATGTATATTACAGTCAAAACCCTAATTATAGGGAAAAAAAGTATTTTTTCAATATTCGTAAAATTTATGTTTAATATAAACAAGTCAATCAAAAAGAAAACCGAAATTAAGTTTCTTTTAACTTTTTTCACAAGATTAATCTAAAAACAAACTTTGGCAATAAAAAACGAACAGAAACTAATAAAAAAAAAGATTTCTTGAAAAAATTGTTTCAAAAGAAAATTAAATAGCCTTGTAAAACTTAATATTAGCAGAAATTCGTCAAATAATAATTCAAACTCAAAACGACCAGAAATTGCAATCAAATGAAATCCAAAACGGACAGAAATTAAAATAAATGATTATATCAAATATAAAAATAAGATATACTGATATTGATGAATAGATAAATATTAAAACTAGTAAAAATTAAATTGAATATTCAAGTCCAACTTCAAACAAACAACAAGAGCTAAGAGCTCATATGGCACTTGTGACGAGGTCGGAAGAGCCAAGAGCCAGGAGCTCATATGTTATAAGTTCTAGCAAAACTCTAAGAATCAATAAATTGCTTTAAAAGGAAAATAAGAGGCCTAATGCCGGTCGAGATTTAAAATAAGAGCTCTGAGTCAAGAGGTCCTTCTAAATATCAAAATTCATTAAGATCCGATCACCCTCTCGTAAATTAAAAATCCCTCAATTTTTCTAGTTTTCCCTCTCCCTTCAGCCACCCAGATGGTCGAATAGGGCAAAAAGATTTTATCAAGTCAATTTGTGCAGCTCCCTGACACGCCTATCAGTTTTAATCGTCCTAGTACGTCCAGCAGCACCAAACTCGCCAAAGCACAGAACCCCACCACCAAACTCCACCAAAGAGAGGGGATCCAGTCCGGTTATGTCAACCACGTATCTACGACATTTATGAACGTTTTCCAATATTTCCGGTTCCCCCCTCCAACTCCCCCCAATGTCAAAATATCTGGTTGGGATTTGAAATAAAAGCTCTGAGATACGAGTTCCTTCTAAATATCAAATTTCATTAAGATCCGGTCACCCATTCTTAAGTTAAAAATGCCTCATTTTTTCTATTTTTCGGAATCCCCCCCTCCCAACTCCCCTAAAGAGAGAGGATCCGTTCTGGTTATGTCAATCACGTATCTAGGACTTGTGCATATTTTTCCCACCAAGTTTCATCCCGATCCCTCAACTCCAAGCGTTTCCCGAGATTTTAGGCTCTTCCCCTCAATTCCCCCCCCCCCCAATGTCACCGGATCCAGTCGGGATTTAAAATAAGAACTTTGAGACACAATATTCTTCTAAACTTCAAATTTCATTAAGATCCGATCGCTCCTTTGTAAGTTAAAAATACCTCATTTTTTCTAATTTTCATAATTACACCCACCCCCAACTCCCCCAAACAGACCAGATCTGTTCCGGTTATGTCAATCATATATCTAGGACTTCTGCTTATTTTTCCCACCAAGTTTTATCCCGATCCATCCATTCTAAGTGTATTCCGAGATTTTAGGTCCCCCCCCCAACTCCCGCCAATGTCACTGGATCTGGTCGGGATTTAAAATAAGAGCTCTGAGACACGATATCCTTCCAAATATCAAATTTCATTAAGATTCCATCACCCGTTTTTAAGTTAAAAATACTTCATTTTTTAAATTTTTTCCGAATTAACCGACCCTCCACTCCCTCCCAGATGGTCAAATTGCAAAAACGACTATTTCTAATTTAATCTGGTTCGGTCCCTGATACGCCTGCCAAATTTCATTGTCCTAGTTTACCTGAAAGTGCCTAAAGTAGCGAAACCGGGACAGACAGACCGACAGACAGATAGACCGACAGACTGACCGACAGAAATTGCGATCACTAAATGCCACTTGGTTAATACGATGTGCCATAAAAATTAGTACAAACAAGAATTTGGCTATTATCCCATTCCTCCTCCCCAAACCGTAAAAGTTCTAAAGCCTATCATGCCATTGATATTTTATTAACAACTATATGTATTTTGAACGCGGTGCTTAAATTTTTCAAAACATTAACGAAAAAATAAAATCAAAGATAACTGGAAAGAGCTAATGAAAACAAACTGATTATTTAACATATAATGGAATTAATTCCAGGAAATTTCAGCTACTCGAAAGTTTTATTTCCCTTTTTCTACAAGAATACTTGTGGTAAAGCGCAAATGACAAAATGGGCTTCAGAACGTTTCGCCTAAAGCTTCACTTCAATGTTAAATTTTGCTCTTGTACGGTTTAAGATTTATCTATTGTCTATATCCGTAGTATCCGCTGTCTTAATTTTTGATGTTTACATCCATTTCAAGTTCTGTTCGTTTTGCATTCATTTATTCTTTGTCAGTAATTTCTGGCCATTTTGAGTTTGAACTATATTATAAGACCTATTTCTATTGACCTTAAGTTTAGCATGGCTCTTTGTTTTTATTTGAGAAATTTCTTTGTTAGAACAATTTGAAACAAAATAACTTCTTCTATTCTTTTTATTGTGGGTTACTTGAGTGTTACTTTAGCCCTGAAGATATAGTTACAGATTATTTTGAACAAAATGGCTATCTCAAAATTCATACCGGATGTCTTTGGGGGAAAGGGCGTGGGAATGGGGGTTCGTTGCTCTCCCATCACTTTTAACTATTTAAAGAGGCACTACAATTTACAATCAAATGAGCCCCCTCTGAAGTTTAAATGACCACCCCTTCCATATGTACTGGATCTTGAAAAAAAAGAATACATTGCAGCCTTGTTGCTCTCTAATACGCTAGAACTTTAGAACTAGGTAGAACTAGGTAACGTTAGAACTTTGTCTTTGAAAACAAACATAAATAAAGTCACATAGTAATTCAAACACAAAATCAACAGAAATTACAATAAATAATATATAAATCCTATAAAGAACATAAACAATCACATCAATAATCAACATCACATCAATAACTGTATCAAGCACACAGATAACAGATATTTCTATATGGTGTAGATGAATCCCAAAACGAACAAAAACTAACATGCTATTAAAGGCAAACTTAAAAAAGAGAAATTATCACAAATAAGAGAATAGCCACTTCTCGCCCAGGATATTCTAAAGGGCACATAATGAAGCTATGGGTACCCCAAACTCTACTCAGCCCCCAAAATATAATGAACAGTTACTTTTTTCTATTGTTAGTTTTTGATCAAGAAGTTTTTCAATGCCACAGCTATGTAAAGATCTTTTTCTGTTTGAACTTCCTCAGAATGAGTTGGAACTCCCCTCTCTACTTAAAAATCTGATAATGAGTTTATGCCCCTGTAGTAACAACTCTGAACATTAAATTGCTCAAAAACAAAAACCAAATTGAACTTTATTTCTTTCGCAATATGTCTATTGAGCAGACCGAGCCAAATATAAAAGCTTTTATGAATTTCGATCTCTTTCACTAAAGAAAAATCCTACAGACAGGGATAAGCTTCGAGTAATGAGTGTTTCCAAAAAGGCAAGAATACTTTGCAAAGATAAACCAGAAACGAAAACGGTTTACCATGAGAGATCGCTATATTTATTAGAATAAGAAAGGGCCTAATATGACACTGACGAATTAATCCGTGATGTTTTCTTGCTTGAAGGAGCATGAAATGATGATAAGAATTCATTTACATATAATTAAGCGTATTCATGCTCTTTATTTGTTATAGAATGTTATATAAAGGGGAGACAAACTAGGAAAGCGGAACTTGTGAAGCATGTTTATGTTTCCACTAATAATGCTTGAAATAGCACATAGACAGCTGTTAAGAAATGAAAAATGTCAGAAAATACGCTTTAGCGTTACCTGTAGTGAATTGTCATAAGCCATCTTTTTTTAGAGGACCACTTCGCGTAAATGACCTGATCATAAAATTCTGAATAAAACAAGATATTGGTTTTATTGGGGGGGGGCAGATTAATTGAGCTAGAGATTCACAAAAGAGAAGCGTTTTTTTTTTCTGTTCAGTTTGAAACTTTTAGCCCTCACTCCTTTGGCAAAGAAGATAAAAAATTACCATAAAAAATTGGTCTGAAAATACGTCCATGACACATTTTATCTGATTAGGTCGAAAATTATTCCCCAAGGCGAAGGATCCCCAATGTAGAATAAAATATGATTCCCTCCAACACAAAGCAGGACCAGAAAATGGCCAAAAAAATTTTCCTTGGGTCCCTGCTCAAGGTGAGGGTATCATAAACATGTTGTAGGGGGCTCAACCAATTGTAAATTTTAATTCAAATACCAATTTTTAGCAATTAAAGTGGTTTGGAAAAATCAGCCTCCCTCTCGATGGTCTCTTTAGACCATCCCCCTTAAGTTCCATGAAATCGGACCAAAATTTTGCGATGTTCATGTTACTCGAAAACGTTGAAAAAATTAATAAACATGTTTCCAGGGTAAAGACCAAATAAAACACCGAGGGTTATGGTCCTAAATTATGTAAACACTCATAAAAAGCTACGAAGGGTATATATGGGTTTAGGTGTCACCCACGACAATAAGAACCCCCTATTTATGCTTGGAGGTATCCATTTTATTTCCAAATTGCACCTCCTCTTTCTTTTCCAGATCTGTTTTAACTAAATGTGTTCTTTTTCGAGGGTAATTTTATCGTTCTTTCAAATGTACTTTTATCTAAATATTAATGTGTGCTAAAACAAGTAAGAAACGCGATAGATCTGTGCACACAACAGCTACAATCTACTCAGCTCTTATTGTAGAGCCTGATTATATCTTTCTTCTTTTATTTAATTACTAATAAAATTTAAAACTACCAACAAGCGCGAAAGATCTATGCACACCCTTGATACAACCTAATTGGCTATATTACATTTTATAAGGTCTCACTTTTTAGTGAGACCTATTGGATTATATTTCTATCAATATTTAGCTTTATATAAATATATATATATATATATATATATATATATATATATATATATATATATATATATATAAAGCTAAATATCGATAGAAATATAATCCAATAGGTCTCACTAAAAAGTGAGACCTTATAAAATGTAATATAGCCAATTAGGTTGTATCAAGGGTGTGCATAGATCTTTCGCGCTTGTTGGTAGTTTTAAATTTTATTAGTAATTAAATAAAAGAAGAAAGATATAATCAGGCTCTACAATAAGAGCTGAGTAGATTGTAGCTGTTGTGTGCACAGATCTATCGCGTTTCTTACTTGTTTTAGCACACATTAATATTTAGATAAAAGTACATTTGAAAGAACGATAAAATTACCCTCGAAAAAGAACACATTTAGTTAAAACAGATCTGGAAAAGAAAGAGGAGGTGCAATTTGGAAATAAAATGGATACCTCCAAGCATAAACAGGGGGTTCTTATTGTCGTGGGTGACAACTAAACCCATATATACCCTTCGTAGCTTTTTATGAGTGTTTACATAATTTAGGACCATAACCCTCGGTGTTTTTTTGGTCTTTACCCTGGAAACATGTTTATTAATTTTTTCAACGTTTTTGAGTAACATGAACATCGCAAAATTTTCGTCCGATTTCATGGAACTTAAGGGGGATGGTTTGAAGAGACCATCGAGAGGGAGGCTGATTTTTCCAAACCACTTTAATTGCTAAAAATTGGTATTTGAATTAAAATTTACAATTGGTTGAACCCCCTCCAACATGTTTATGATACCCTTACCTTGAGCACGGACCCAAGGAAAAGTTTTTTGGCCATTTTCTGGTCCTGCTTTGTGTTGGAGGGAATCATATTTTATTCTACATTGGGGATCCTTCGCCTTGGGGAATAATTTCGATCTAATCAGATAAAATGTGTCTTGGACGTATTTTCAGACCAATTTTTTATGGTAATTTTTTATCTTCTTTGCCAAAGGAGTGAGGGCTAAAAGTTTCAAACTGAACAGAGAAAAAAACGCTTCTCTTTTGTAAATCTTGGATTTGTAATGGCAATGCAACTGTGTATTACAAGTCATTGGGATCCATCAGCGTTGTATTTGTTCCTTGGGGAGCCGTCCATATCCCCGAGGAAAATCGGCTACCTAGGTTTTTTTTCTTACCTGGCATGTTGACATTATAGGCCAATAATATATATATATATATATATATATATATATATATATATATATATATATATATATATATATATATATATATATATATATATATATATATATATATATATATATATATATATATATATTATATGTGTGTGTGTGTGTATGTGTGTGTGTGTGTGTGTGTGTGTGTGTATATAGTACCGGGAACCCACCGGCTTCACCGCCGGGCCCGGCACTCGGCAAGTGGCAGGCTTCTATATATGGATTCTTATTGTTGCTTGTCTTCTAACCGCAAGGAATTTGAGCCTTTTCTTCCTGGCATGTGTACATTTATATAATTTTATTTTATATTATATATTATATAACTTTATCTATATATAATTTTACCTTTCACTCATCTTTCCTGTTTTAATTTAGTCTATTATTACCTATCTTTGAACTTATTCCTCATAATTACTGTCATATTTCGGAATTCCTATCTTCGTAAATTTCTACAAAACAAGACGTAATAAATTCAATTAGAAAGGCTAGTGTATCCGGCCGAGAAATTCCCGGGATCAACTTTATTGTCTGTGAAATTCATCGATTTTCTAGTTCAGAATCCGAGAAAAAACATTGACCATCATTTCTACTTGATTGGCAAAATGAGCCAAAATGATAGCTTTAAAGCACATGGATATTACATTTGCATCCATAATTATGATAAATGTGACTCCTTTTCTGCATTTGACGGGGAACTGATAATGGTTGGGCTTTTCTCCTACTCAAGAGTTTATTCATAATCTTGCATTTTTTCCTTTATTCATATTAGCCAAACCAGTTGGAATAGAGTTCGACCTAAGGCCTAACCGAACCCGAGGCTTGGTCAAGCAGCAGAATATATTCAAACCAAAATCGAAAATTTTTGATCTTTAGGACACTTGTTTTTGCTGGCCTGCATAAAATGAAATGCAATAATTTTTTCTTCATCGCTTAAGATTCAAGTGGTGGTGGGGCATTAGTTCAACTTTATTTTCAGAAAAAAAAATGTCTCAATGAAAAGAAAACATTAAGACTAGCATAAATAAAACGTTTATAATTATCAAACAGTCCGTGAACAAACTGTAGGTATGGGACGGCCTAGACTAATAGTTACTGAAACTTTAAAAGAATGTTCATAATAATATATTAAACATATCATGGTAACAAAAAAATAAGAAACTATTTCTTTATACCAATTATGACTATTTTTACGCTATAGGGACACCTATCACATAAACCTTCAAAATACGAACCAAACCTCCTGCCTGATAGCTGATGTGCAATTGTGCAAAACTTTGCATAATTTTATCAGTTTATTAATGAATTGCTTATCTGAATTAAGTTATTAATTAATTATATTTCACATTAAGTGTTTGTTTTGATTGGATTGCATCTTGATAGAACAAGTGGATCTCTGCAACTGTGATGCTCAATTTGTTATTTTCCCATAATTTTAAATGGACTGATTATCTCGAAGTTTTATTTGAATTCTTTCTTTTAGTCTTTAGGCCGAGGTTGTTGTTTAGCAAAAAATGGTAAAAATGTCAAATTGTTGTGGCATAATTTTCTTTGTTACTTATAAAAGAGAACTAAAACTTTTAGTGTCTGCTCGAGTGGATCCTCTCTTAAAATTCTAATTCCATTGGTTTGGTATTATCCCCCCGGGACGAAAAATAACACAAACAATCCAATAAGCACGCGTCCGTAATCATTCTTTTCGGGAAATAAAATACGATGAGACTTACTTTTTGTAGATAAACAGCTGAAACCTCTACAATAAAGTTTATATCTGAAGCAGTTATTTCCATTGAAATCTCTTCACTTTTTGAGTTTATTAGCTTTCGTTTTGAAGCTTGGAAATAATTTTTTAAGGCTCGTTGCTTTTGGTTGATAGTTATGAATTTGATGAATTTTGAATAATAATTTCTAAATCATATATATATATATATATATATATATATATATATATATATATATATATATATATATATATATATATATATATATTTATATATATATATATCTATGTATATATATATATATATATATATATATATATATATATATATATATATATATATATATATATATATATATATATATATATGTATATATATACATATATGTATATATATATATATATATATATATATATATATATATATATATTTATATATTTTTATATATATATATATATATATATATATATATATATATATATATATATATATATATATATATATGTATGTATATGTATATGTATGCGCGTGTGTGTGTGTGTGTGTGTGTGTGTGTGTGTGTGTGTGTGTGTGTGTGTGTGTGTGTGTGTGTGTGTGTGTGTGTGTGTGTGTGTGTGTGTGTGTGTGTGTGTGTGTGTGTGTGTGTGTGTGTGTGTGTGTGTGTGTGTGTGTGTGTGTGTGTGTGTGTGTGTGTGTGTGTGTGTGTGTGTGTGTGTGTGTGTGTGTGTGTGTGTGTGTGTGTGTGTGTGTGTGTGTGTGTGTGTGTGTGTGTGTGTGTGTGTGTGTGTGTGTGTGTGTGTGTGTGTGTGTGTGTGTGTGTGTGTGTGTGTGTGTGTGTGTGTGTGTGTGTGTGTGTGTGTGTGTGTGTGTGTGTGTGTGTGTGTGTGTGTGTGTGTGTGTGTGTGTGTGTGTGTGTGTGTGTGTGTGTGTGTGTGTGTGTGTGTGTGTGTGTGTGTGTGTGTGTGTGTGTGTGTGTGTGTGTGTGTGTGTGTGTGTGTGTGTGTGTGTGTGTGTGTGTGTGTGTGTGTGTGTGTGTGTGTGTGTGTGTGTGTGTGTGTGTGTGTGTGTGTGTGTGTGTGTGTGTGTGTGTGTGTGTGTGTGTGTGTGTGTGTGTGTGTGTGTGTGTGTGTGTGTGTGTGTGTGTGTGTGTGTGTGTGTGTGTGTGTGTGTGTGTGTGTGTGTGTGTGTGTGTGTGTGTGTGTGTGTGTGTGTGTGTGTGTGTGTGTGTGTGTGTGTGTGTGTGTGTGTGTGTGTGTGTGTGTGTGTGTGTGTGTGTGTGTGTGTGTGTGTGTGTGTGTGTGTGTGTGTGTGTGTGTGTGTGTGTGTGTGTGTGTGTGTGTGTGTGTGTGTGTGTGTGTGTGTGTGTGTGTGTGTGTGTGTGTGTGTGTGTGTGTGTGTGTGTGTGTGTGTGTGTGTGTGTGTGTGTGTGTGTGTGTGTGTGTGTGTGTGTGTGTGTGTGTGTGTGTGTGTGTGTGTGTGTGTGTGTGTGTGTGTGTGTGTGTGTGTGTGTGTGTGTGTGTGTGTGTGTGTGTGTGTGTGTGTGTGTGTGTGTGTGTGTGTGTGTGTGTGTGTGTGTGTGTGTGTGTGTGTGTGTGTGTGTGTGTGTGTGTGTGTGTGTGTGTGTGTGTGTGTGTGTGTGTGTGTGTGTGTGTGTGTGTGTGTGTGTGTGTGTGTGTGTGTGTGTGTGTGTGTGTGTGTGTGTGTGTGTGTGTGTGTGTGTGTGTGTGTGTGTGTGTGTGTGTGTGTGTGTGTGTGTGTGTGTGTGTGTGTGTGTGTGTGTGTGTGTGTGTGTGTGTGTGTGTGTGTGTGTGTGTGTGTGTGTGTGTGTGTGTGTGTGTGTGTGTGTGTGTGTGTGTGTGTGTGTGTGTGTGTGTGTGTGTGTGTGTGTGTGTGTGTGTGTGTGTGTGTGTGTGTGTGTGTGTGTGTGTGTGTGTGTGTGTGTGTGTGTGTGTGTGTGTGTGTGTGTGTGTGTGTGTGTGTGTGTGTGTGTGTGTGTGTGTGTGTGTGTGTGTGTGTGTGTGTGTGTGTGTGTGTGTGTGTGTGTGTGTGTGTGTGTGTGTGTGTGTGTGTGTGTGTGTGTGTGTGTGTGTGTGTGTGTGTGTGTGTGTGTGTGTGTGTGTGTGTGTGTGTGTGTGTGTGTGTGTGTGTGTGTGTGTGTGTGTGTGTGTGTGTGTGTGTGTGTGTGTGTGTGTGTGTGTGTGTGTGTGTGTGTGTGTGTGTGTGTGTGTGTGTGTGTGTGTGTGTGTGTGTGTGTGTGTGTGTGTGTGTGTGTGTGTGTGTGTGTGTGTGTGTGTGTGTGTGTGTGTGTGTGTGTGTGTGTGTGTGTGTGTGTGTGTGTGTGTGTGTGTGTGTGTGTGTGTGTGTGTGTGTGTGTGTGTGTGTGTGTGTGTGTGTGTGTGTGTGTGTGTGTGTGTGTGTGTGTGTGTGTGTGTGTGTGTGTGTGTGTGTGTGTGTGTGTGTGTGTGTGTGTGTGTGTGTGTGTGTGTGTGTGTGTGTGTGTGTGTGTGTGTGTGTGTGTGTGTGTGTGTGTGTGTGTGTGTGTGTGTGTGTGTGTGTGTGTGTGTGTGTGTGTGTGTGTGTGTGTGTGTGTGTGTGTGTGTGTGTGTGTGTGTGTGTGTGTGTGTGTGTGTGTGTGTGTGTGTGTGTGTGTGTGTGTGTGTGTGTGTGTGTGTGTGTGTGTGTGTGTGTGTGTGTGTGTGTGTGTGTGTGTGTGTGTGTGTGTGTGTGTGTGTGTGTGTGTGTGTGTGTGTGTGTGTGTGTGTGTGTGTGTGTGTGTGTGTGTGTGTGTGTGTGTGTGTGTGTGTGTGTGTGTGTGTGTGTGTGTGTGTGTGTGTGTGTGTGTGTGTGTGTGTGTGTGTGTGTGTGTGTGTGTGTGTGTGTGTGTGTGTGTGTGTGTGTGTGTGTGTGTGTGTGTGTGTGTGTGTGTGTGTGTGTGTGTGTGTGTGTGTGTGTGTGTGTGTGTGTGTGTGTGTGTGTGTGTGTGTGTGTGTGTGTGTGTGTGTGTGTGTGTGTGTGTGTGTGTGTGTGTGTGTGTGTGTGTGTGTGTGTGTGTGTGTGTGTGTGTGTGTGTGTGTGTGTGTGTGTGTGTGTGTGTGTGTGTGTGTGTGTGTGTGTGTGTGTGTGTGTGTGTGTGTGTGTGTGGTGTGTGTGTGTGTGTGTGTGTGTGTGTGTGTGTGTGTGTGTGTGTGTGTGTGTGTGTGTGTGTGTGTGTGTGTGTGTGTGTGTGTGTGTGTGTGTGTGTGTGTGTGTGTGTGTGTGTGTGTGTGTGTGTGTGTGTGTGTGTGTGTGTGTGTGTGTGTGTGTGTGTGTGTGTGTGTGTGTGTGTGTGTGTGTGTGTGTGTGTGTGTGTGTGTGTGTGTGTGTGTGTGTGTGTGTGTGTGTGTGTGTGTGTGTGTGTGTGTGTGTGTGTGTGTGTGTGTGTGTGTGTGTGTGTGTGTGTGTGTGTGTGTGTGTGTGTGTGTGTGTGTGTGTGTGTGTGTGTGTGTGTGTGTGTGTGTGTGTGTGTGTGTGTGTGTGTGTGTGTGTGTGTGTGTGTGTGTGTGTGTGTGTGTGTGTGTGTGTGTGTGTGTGTGTGTGTGTGTGTGTGTGTGTGTGTGTGTGTGTGTGTGTGTGTGTGTGTGTGTGTGTGTGTGTGTGTGTGTGTGTGTGTGTGTGTGTGTGTGTGTGTGTGTGTGTGTGTGTGTGTGTGTGTGTGTGTGTGTGTGTGTGTGTGTGTGTGTGTGTGTGTGTGTGTGTGTGTGTGTGTGTGTGTGTGTGTGTGGTGTGTGTGTGTGTGTGTGTGTGTGTGTGTGTGTGTGTGTGTGTGTGTGTGTGTGTGTGTGTGTGTGTGTGTGTGTGTGTGTGTGTGTGTGTGTGTGTGTGTGTGTGTGTGTGTGTGTGTGTGTGTGTGTGTGTGTGTGTGTGTGTGTGTGTGTGTGTGTGTGTGTGTGTGTGTGTGTGTGTGTGTGTGTGTGTGTGTGTGTGTGTGTGTGTGTGTGTGTGTGTGTGTGTGTGTGTGTGTGTGTGTGTGTGTGTGTGTGTGTGTGTGTGTGTGTGTGTGTGTGTGTGTGTGTGTGTGTGTGTGTGTGTGTGTGTGTGTGTGTGTGTGTGTGTGTGTGTGTGTGTGTGTGTGTGTGTGTGTGTGTGTGTGTGTGTGTGTGTGTGTGTGTGTGTGTGTGTGTGTGTGTGTGTGTGTGTGTGTGTGTGTGTGTGTGTGTGTGTGTGTGTGTGTGTGTGTGTGTGTGTGTGTGTGTGTGTGTGTGTGTGTGTGTGTGTGTGTGTGTGTGTGTGTGTGTGTGTGTGTGTGTGTGTGTGTGTGTGTGTGTGTGTGTGTGTGTGTGTGTGTGTGTGTGTGTGTGTGTGTGTGTGTGTGTGTGTGTGTGTGTGTGTGTGTGTGTGTGTGTGTGTGTGTGTGTGTGTGTGTGTGTGTGTGTGTGTGTGTGTGTGTGTGTGTGTGTGTGTGTGTGTGTGTGTGTGTGTGTGTGTGGTGTGTGTGTGTGTGTGTGTGTGTGTGTGTGTGTGTGTGTGTGTGTGTGTGTGTGTGTGTGTGTGTGTGTGTGTGTGTGTGTGTGTGTGTGTGTGTGTGTGTGTGTGTGTGTGTGTGTGTGTGTGTGTGTGTGTGTGTGTGTGTGTGTGTGTGTGTGTGTGTGTGTGTGTGTGTGTGTGTGTGTGTGTGTGTGTGTGTGTGTGTGTGTGTGTGTGTGTGTGTGTGTGTGTGTGTGTGTGTGTGTGTGTGTGTGTGTGTGTGTGTGTGTGTGTGTGTGTGTGTGTGTGTGTGTGTGTGTGTGTGTGTGTGTGTGTGTGTGTGTGTGTGTGTGTGTGTGTGTGTGTGTGTGTGTGTGTGTGTGTGTGTGTGTGTGTGTGTGTGTGTGTGTGTGTGTGTGTGTGTGTGTGTGTGTGTGTGTGTGTGTGTGTGTGTGTGTGTGTGTGTGTGTGTGTGTGTGTGTGTGTGTGTGTGTGTGTGTGTGTGTGTGTGTGTGTGTGTGTGTGTGTGTGTGTGTGTGTGTGTGTGTGTGTGTGTGTGTGTGTGTGTGTGTGTGTGTGTGTGTGTGTGTGTGTGTGTGTGTGTGTGTGTGTGTGTGTGTGTGTGTGTGTGTGTGTGTGTGTGTGTGTGTGTGTGTGTGTGTGTGTGTGTGTGTGTGTGTGTGTGTGTGTGTGTGTGTGTGTGTGTGTGTGTGTGTGTGTGTGTGTGTGTGTGTGTGTGTGTGTGTGTGTGTGTGTGTGTGTGTGTGTGTGTGTGTGTGTGTGTGTGTGTGTGTGTGTGTGTGTGTGTGTGTGTGTGTGTGTGTGTGTGTGTGTGTGTGTGTGTGTGTGTGTGTGTGTGTGTGTGTGTGTGTGTGTGTGTGTGTGTGTGTGTGTGTGTGTGTGTGTGTGTGTGTGTGTGTGTGTGTGTGTGTGTGTGTGTGTGTGTGTGTGTGTGTGTGTGTGTGTGTGTGTGTGTGTGTGTGTGTGTGTGTGTGTGTGTGTGTGTGTGTGTGTGTGTGTGTGTGTGTGTGTGTGTGTGTGTGTGTGTGTGTGTGTGTGTGTGTGTGTGTGTGTGTGTGTGTGTGTGTGTGTGTGTGTGTGTGTGTGTGTGTGTGTGTGTGTGTGTGTGTGTGTGTGTGTGTGTGTGTGTGTGTGTGTGTGTGTGTGTGTGTGTGTGTGTGTGTGTGTGTGTGTGTGTGTGTGTGTGTGTGTGTGTGTGTGTGTGTGTGTGTGTGTGTGTGTGTGTGTGTGTGTGTGTGTGTGTGTGTGTGTGTGTGTGTGTGTGTGTGTGTGTGTGTGTGTGTGTGTGTGTGTGTGTGTGTGTGTGTGTGTGTGTGTGTGTGTGTGTGTGTGTGTGTGTGTGTGTGTGTGTGTGTGTGTGTGTGTGTGTGTGTGTGTGTGTGTGTGTGTGTGTGTGTGTGTGTGTGTGTGTGTGTGTGTGTGTGTGTGTGTGTGTGTGTGTGTGTGTGTGTGTGTGTGTGTGTGTGTGTGTGTGTGTGTGTGTGTGTGTGTGTGTGTGTGTGTGTGTGTGTGTGTGTGTGTGTGTGTGTGTGTGTGTGTGTGTGTGTGTGTGTGTGTGTGTGTGTGTGTGTGTGTGTGTGTGTGTGTGTGTGTGTGTGTGTGTGTGTGTGTGTGTGTGTGTGTGTGTGTGTGTGTGTGTGTGTGTGTGTGTGTGTGTGTGTGTGTGTGTGTGTGTGTGTGTGTGTGTGTGTGTGTGTGTGTGTGTGTGTGTGTGTGTGTGTGTGTGTGTGTGTGTGTGTGTGTGTGTGTGTGTGTGTGTGTGTGAGTGTGTGTGTGTGTGTGTGTGTGTGTGTGTGTGTGTGTGTGTGTGTGTGTGTGTGTGTGTGTGTGTGTGTGTGTGTGTGTGTGTGTGTGTGTGTGTGTGTGTGTGTGTGTGTGTGTGTGTGTGTGTGTGTGTGTGTGTGTGTGTGTGTGTGTGTGTGTGTGTGTGTGTGTGTGTGTGTGTGTGTGTGTGTGTGTGTGTGTGTGTGTGTGTGTGTGTGTGTGTGTGTGTGTGTGTGTGTGTGTGTGTGTGTGTGTGTGTGTGTGTGTGTGTGTGTGTGTGTGTGTGTGTGTGTGTGTGTGTGTGTGTGTGTGTGTGTGTGTGTGTGTGTGTGTGTGTGTGTGTGTGTGTGTGTGTGTGTGTGTGTGTGTGTGTGTGTGTGTGTGTGTGTGTGTGTGTGTGTGTGTGTGTGTGTGTGTGTGTGTGTGTGTGTGTGTGTGTGTGTGTGTGTGTGTGTGTGTGTGTGTGTGTGTGTGTGTGTGTGTGTGTGTGTGTGTGTGTGTGTGTGTGTGTGTGTGTGTGTGTGTGTGTGTGTGTGTGTGTGTGTGTGTGTGTGTGTGTGTGTGTGTGTGTGTGTGTGTGTGTGTGTGTGTGTGTGTGTGTGTGTGTGTGTGTGTGTGTGTGTGTGTGTGTGTGTGTGTGTGTGTGTGTGTGTGTGTGTGTGTGTGTGTGTGTGTGTGTGTGTGTGTGTGTGTGTGTGTGTGTGTGTGTGTGTGTGTGTGTGTGTGTGTGTGTGTGTGTGTGTGTGTGTGTGTGTGTGTGTGTGTGTGTGTGTGTGTGTGTGTGTGTGTGTGTGTGTGTGTGTGTGTGTGTGTGTGTGTGTGTGTGTGTGTGTGTGTGTGTGTGTGTGTGTGTGTGTGTGTGTGTGTGTGTGTGTGTGTGTGTGTGTGTGTGTGTGTGTGTGTGTGTGTGTGTGTGTGTGTGTGTGTGTGTGTGTGTGTGTGTGTGTGTGTGTGTGTGTGTGTGTGTGTGTGTGTGTGTGTGTGTGTGTGTGTGTGTGTGTGTGTGTGTGTGTGTGTGTGTGTGTGTGTGTGTGTGTGTGTGTGTGTGTGTGTGTGTGTGTGTGTGTGTGTGTGTGTGTGTGTGTGTGTGTGTGTGTGTGTGTGTGTGTGTGTGTGTGTGTGTGTGTGTGTGTGTGTGTGTGTGTGTGTGTGTGTGTGTGTGTGTGTGTGTGTGTGTGTGTGTGTGTGTGTGTGTGTGTGTGTGTGTGTGTGTGTGTGTGTGTGTGTGTGTGTGTGTGTGTGTGTGTGTGTGTGTGTGTGTGTGTGTGTGTGTGTGTGTGTGTGTGTGTGTGTGTGTGTGTGTGTGTGTGTGTGTGTGTGTGTGTGTGTGTGTGTATTCAAAATTGGCGTTCTTACAAAAGAAATTTGGCTCAGATATACTAAATTGATTAATTTTAGATTGGGCCTGATAATTTATATTGTCAAGCGAAGAATCATGTTGTATGTTTGATTTTCCTAGCTTCACGATGTATTTCCAAAAATAAGCCTTTTGAGGAAACAAATTCTATATTGTTTAAGCATATAAATGAAAAATTAATCTGCAAAATTTCTGTGCTTGGCATTGGTCATTGTAACATAAGATTGGTGGTCAGCTAAATTCAGCCTAATAAAGCTAAAATAGAAATCATCCTATAAAAGGTATTATTTTTTGGCTCAAAAGCTGTCTAAAAAATTAATAAAATGATAAAGGAACTATCAACATAGTCCAAATATTTTATAATATAATCCCAAAATTAAAACTCGGAAATATTAAAAAATTCAGGTAGGGGTCGAAGGGTAAAAATGTCTCCAGGTGATTAGCGTCCAATGAGAAATCTTCTACACTTTATAATTAGTTTTGTGAAAATCATAATAAACCTTATTTCATTTCGGGTGAGAAAATATATAAATCAATCTGTTAGTTTTTAATACTTCTGTCACTGCACTGTTCACAGGGAAGAAATTGGCACTTAAAAATATAAGCATATTTTGTCTGGCAAATTACAATTTTAAAACAAAACAATGAAATAAGAAGTAATGTAGGCCTACCTTTTAATTTTTAGGCATCACACTAACCTATTAGCACCTGCAATATGGAAACACCTTGTAGCAAGTGTTTGCTTTTGGAAAACCCTATTATGCAATCCCTACATATTGTCAAGTTAGAAGATTTTAATTCAATTTTGAATTCATGATGGAAAATAAACAGAGACAAAACGCAAAAGCTTCGTTTAAATTGATTGACCAATCAAACCAAAGGCAATCACTCTCCAGCCATAATTGATTGATATCATATGGCACGAAACAATATTCTTTTGAATTTCCTCCCATCTTCTGTTCCTAACCTTGAAAGACATGAAAGAATAATTTTGATAAAGGTTTAATATGTTTAACATTATTAAATCGAATATGTTTATTCAAGAGTTCAGAAGAAACTTTTGAGTAAAAAAGACTATTAGATTTTATTGGATTCATATTGTATTTTATGCAACATTTCGGATTTTGTGGTTCCATGATTTTCTTTTCCTCTTTTCTGGCAAAACAAGTTCTTAATTGTCCTAGTTAATTATTCTTTTATACTTTTATATAAGGTTGTAGCTTCTTTTTACCATTTTTTTTTACAGGAATAGTTACGAAAGTAATTATTATATAATAGAAAGTTTCTCTTTCTTTCTTTTTAAAGGAAACGATATTTGCAAATATTTAATGAGTGTTAACAAATATTTTTAACCCATTTAAATATATTCTTGCTATATTAAAGAAAAAACCTATATTAAATAAATTCTAGTTAAATAAATTTCAATTTTCCGCTTCTGAAGTACAAGGTAGCGTTAAAATCGAGGAAAAACCCAAACCCTTCATAGATTTTGGATTTTTGTTTTTTAAGTCAAAAGGCGTGACTTTTGTACAAGTTGGGCACTAATAAAACGTATTTGCAAAATTTAATACAGTCCCAGCTAAATACAGCATATGTACCACACAACGCAGAAGCAGCCCTCACGAATAACACACCAGGCCTTCATCCATGGCAAGCGTTGCCTCTCTGTACTTGTTTTGCTCACAACATTCTTCAGCTCAGAACCTTTGGTCATTGTCAATACAATATCGCGTTGCCTACTACCGCTCCGCAGCTGGGCCCCTATAAATAACGGACTCGGGATATTGGTCCTTCAAAAGTTTATCATGACGTCACTTTTTCAGTTTCTTTTCAGTCAATATTCTTCGGGTTTTATAGCTTATGTCTATCCTAAGAGTTCCAAAATTGTTTATGCTTCTAGCTCTATTTTAAATGTGTATAAAGTATAAATATAAATCTCTATAAATCTATAGTATTAACCTTTATAAAGTTGCAGGTTCTTTTTACCATTTTATTTTTTAACCAGTTTCTTTTGAAAATATCATTCTTGACAGAAAACATTCAAATGAATTGCCCTACTTTATCTGTATAGTCCGCCCATTGTGTCGAACTTTGCTTCCTAAGCCAAAGGTTTTCAGAACTTACTCCCACAAAATAGGGCTTTAAGTGTCTCCTAGCTGCAGATGCTTTAGAAACATTGGAAGATTTATTTCTGTGATACTAGGTAAATGGCCTTCTTTTGGCGTAGACTAAAAGTGATGTTTCTTTGGAACCCTGTCGTTTATAAACGATCTTGATTCAGATTCCAATTTAAGGATTGGACTACTTTTAGGCAGAGGGGAAGTGATTTTATCCTCTATATCTTTATATGACACTTGTAGGTTTCTGCTGCACCAGTAATTTTCAAAGCTGGTTGAACGTTATAACAGCGTTGAAGTAATTTTTAATGCAAGGTAGTTTTGCTACCATGAAATATACACTCTTAAATGACAAAGGACGGGGAAAAAAGTAATACATTTAAAAAGATCCAGTTTTTTTCGCAAAATGACAGCTTTTATACAATATTGAGTAAAAGATTCTTCATTGGATTTCATCCATTTGCTTATATAAATGATTAAAAAGACTTTTTCCACAAAAAAAATTCAAAGAAAAGTAAAGAGTCCATAAACCAAAATGAGCAGAAATAAAGTCAATCCTCCAAGCGTAAAAATACCACACAAAAAATATCAATAAATAAATGAAACCCAAAACGAACAGAAAAGTCAAAGTCAAAACGAGCAAAAATTAACGTGAGTAGTGCTAACAACCCCCGTGCTTTCTCGAGGCCAGAACCTAATTTCACTTTACTGAAAACAAAATGTATTTTCAACGTTTTCTTTTTTTCGACTTTAATAAATGAAAAAATAAATAAAACTTTAAGGAATAAACCTCAGTATATGTATATTAAACTAACAGTCCATGGTCATTTTCTTTTTCTTTTTTTTTTAATTTCTGTTCGTTTTGGGTTTTATTTATTTATTGATGTATTTGTTGAGTTTTACGCTTGGAAGATTTTTTTACTTTATTTCTGCTCATTTTCGGTTTCTGTTCATTTTTTATTGATATAACATTTTTGGTGGACAAGATTTATATCTTTCCTGTTTTTTCAACAAAAATCCATAGTTTGGCTTGCGATTTGTATGTTGGAGAAACTTTTTCCCCAATGTTTAATCCTGACACAAATAAGGTTGTTTAATTTAATTTTATGCCTACTCAAGTTGACCTGAAAAATGTAACATAACATCATTCTCAAAAATTCTTTCTATATTTTCGAACAAAAATTCTTTGACAACTTGGATACATTTACACTTTCTTGATTTATTTAAATTATAAGAGCAGACGTAGTAATTGTAGTAGCTCGAAATTTTCAACTTAATACCCTCAGTCGTTCTCGATATGTTGCTGAGTTGTCTTATTGGCAACCATACACACAGTGGATTTTGATTAGCTTTAAATCAACATATTGTGTTAAAGCATAGTGGACCAACAAAATAATTGCGGGGGTTGACATGCCCAATATTCTTTCAGAAATAGCTACTGGACCGTTCCACTACACTGAACAAAATGACTGTCTAAAAATTTTGACCGGCTGCACTTGGAAAATAAATGGGCTTGGTAGGAGCCTAGGAGGGCTGCCTATCCTCCAATCTCTTTTGACTCTTAAAATTGCACTAACACTTTAGGATTAAATTCGACATCCGGCTAAACATTCCTTGAAAGCTTCAGCTACTCCTCAGAATGCGCATAGCACTTTTGGTTTCTTCAAAATCCCTTCAACGCACACGCTGAAAATTCAAAAGTAATACCATGAACAATTCCTTGAAGCATTTCTGATACTTTCTCTTAACAATCTGTGTGGGTACAGTGCGTTTCGATTTAGTTCCATACAGTTTCCGAATTTCCCAAATTTTTCGCCTGAATGCCCTTAGTTTTAGTAGCAGTAGTATTAGCAGTAGAACAATAAGTAGTAACCTTATCTTTAGTGGCAGTAATAGTAGTAGAAGTAGCAATAGTTGTAGCAGTAGTAACACGGGTAAATCTCCAATTTTCTATTGGGGGGAGAGGGGTCTCTATCCGGATAGTCAAGGGGCATGGGATATATGATAAAATTTTTTTACACATGATTGGGAAGGGGGGCAACTACCCTCTTGATCCCCCCAAAAATAACGACGCCTCTGAGTAGTAGTATCAGTAGAAGCAGTAGCAAAAGGATGCAAATGTTTTCTTTGGGATAGTTCAACATCCTCCACTACAGCCCCAGTTAATTTTAACTGCACATGCTAAAATGTTCCCAAGATTTTGCTGTTACGCCCTTTTGACAACCTATACACAGACGGTGTATTGTAAATAATTTCACCTCCCCCCTAAAAAAAAAATCTTGAAAATTTCACCTCCATACCCTTAGTCACAGTTGTAATTGTAGTATTGTTTGCATAACTAGTAGTAGTATTAACAGTAATAGCGGTAGTATTAGTAGTAGCAGTAGTGGCGTATTGCCTTTACAAGTTGCTGGAATAGAAGCAGCAGTAGTAAATGTAGCAGTGATAGAAGTATTATAGCAACGTGCACATATTGCCTTTTGGTCAGATGATTTTCCCCTTTTAGCATTCTCTGAAAGGTCCGACTTAATAACCGAATCAGTTTCTGAGATATACTCTTTTGACAATATGCATACACGTAGCCTTTTTTTATATAGGTCAAATTTTCCTTGAATATTGTAAATCGTGTAGTGTGGTAGTAATATTGGTAGTGATAGTAGTAGTGGTATTTGTAATCCTGTTTCTTATCATAGAAACGTTTCTTGACTAGAACCTTGAAAGTTCACTCAGCCACCCCTTCCATGTAAAACTTACATGACCCCGGGGCATAACTTACATCCTCTGCACCCAGACTCTGTTGAATTGTGCCAATGCTAAAGGCCTTGTTATGTGATCTTTGAACTGTATTTAAACAAATGGCTATCTCAAATTTTCGGTCGGATGCATCTGGGGAAAATAGAACGTAAGGCGGGCTAGTTTCCCTCTGATAACTTTGACTCTTAAAAACGGCATGACAATTTCTAATTTCTAATTCAATGTGCCCCCCTCCGAAGTTTATACAACCACACTTTCCATGAAAACCTTGTATGCTCCCAGGGTACCGCTTACAACCCTTACCGTGAGGGCTGTGGACGGGTCGTTATTTTTAAAGACATAGTTACTGGACCTTTCAACAACGCAGAACATAATGGCTATCTCAAAATTAAGATTACATTTATTTGGGAATATGATTGCCGTAAGGGGAGGAACTGGTTGCCCTCCAATCCATTTAGACTGTTAAAAAGTGAAAGGGACGTCGCAATTTTTTTTTTAAATGATCCCCTTTCGAAGTCCCTACGACATATCCTCTATAACCTGGTCAAGAAACAAAAATGGGGATAGCTGCCATCCAATCACTTTGACTCTTAAGAAGGGCACTAGAACTTCTGATTACCAATCCAATTAGCCCCCTCCGAAGTTTATGCGTCCACCCATGTAAAAACCTTATATGCCCCCAGGTAATAATTACAACGCTTGCCCTGAGGTTTTTTGGGGGGAGGGGTTGTAATCCTCAAAAAAATAATATTCGAATCTTTCAACTACGCTGAAAATCTGTAATCTATCTGTAAATTTCTGTAAATTTCGATTGGCTATCTATAAATTTCGATTAGATGTATTTTGGGAAATGATGGGCGTGAGGGCTTGGTTACCCTTCAATCACTTCTGATCGTCAAATAGGGCACTATCCCTTCTTATTTCCAACCAAATGAGCCCCTTTCGAGGTTTCTAAGAAAACTCCTTCCATTCAAAGTGTAAAAAAAAAACAGTCTAAAAAAGTCTAAGTCTAAAAGAAACAAAAGAAAGAAATCCTAATAATACATCGTGCCCGCATCGCTCTTTACTTGGGCATCGATATTGCACTGCCTATGATTATAAGGAGCGTGATCTCCTTTACTATTTGTTTTAGTGATTTGCATTCACATACAATGATTTGTCAACTCTAGCTAATTTTTGCAGCCACTATAAAAAACGAAATAAAAAAAAATATCAATTCCCTAAAAGGTAACTGCAACCTACTCTATGGCACGATCAACCTATTTTTGCATCTTAATACTCCACAATTCACTCAACCAAAATCAACAATCCACACTTACTTAACAAATTAAGTGTCTATCATAAGTAACTACTTCCTCCAACCTCCGCTAAAAAAAAAAACAACGTAATTAACTTTAAATTAATGGAACTAATATACTGAGAGAGAGATGCAAGTACATACTTGATGAATAGACAAATAAAATGTTGAATTTACTAATACATTCTTCTTTAGATGTAACGAGAAATTAATTCAGAGGCCTACAATAAACACTATACTTGAAAAACCCTCTAAATCAAACAGTTCGTGGTAACGAACTGTAGTAAGGAGCGACCCGGCTCAATAGTAAACGAAACCCTGAAAAACGGAGTTTTGATTCTAAAAGATACATAAAAAAGAATCAAATTTTCACGCTGATTCTAATTATATAAGTTTCAGTTAATCTAGTCTTTTTTTTATCAAAAGTTACGACCCTGAGAAAATATGCCTTATTTTGGAAAATAGGGGGAAACATCCCCTAAAAGTCATAGAATCTTAACGAAAATCACACCATCGCATTTGGCGTATTAGAGAACAGTATAGCAAAATTTCAAGGTCCTATCTAAAAATATGTGGAATTTCGTATTTTTTGCCAGAAGACAAATCACGGGTGCGTGTTTATTTGTTTGTTTTTTTTTTCTTTTTCCCAGGGGTCATCGTATCGACCAAGTGGTCCTGGAGCGTCGCAAGAGGGCTCATTCCTACGGAAATGAAAAGTTCTAGTGCCCTTTTTAAGTGATCAAAAAAATTTGAGGGCACCTAGGCCCCCTCCCACGCTCATTTTTTTCCAAAAGTCAACGGATTAAAATTTTGAGATGGCCATTTTGTTCCATATAGCCGAAAACTATAATAACTATGTCTTTGGGAATGACTTACTCCCCCACAATCCCTGGGAGAGGGGCTGCAAGTTATAAACTTTGACCATTGTTTACATATAGTAATGGTTATTGGGAAGTGTACAGACGTTTTCAGGGGGGATTTTTTTGTGTAAAAAGCTCGGTATTAACAAGGGTACAAAACCCCTCGTACACATAATAAAAATATAAGAATATAAAAGTTTGTTACGTAAGTTAATTCTTAAGTTACGCATCTTTTTTACTAATAAAAACGTTCGTTAAAAATTAAAAGTTCTAGTAGCCTTTTTAAGTAACCGAAAAATGTAGGGCAGCTAGGCCTCCTTCCCCACCCCATATTTCTTAAAATCGTCTGATCAAAACTAAGAGAAAGCCATTTAGCCAAAAAAAATTAATATACAAATTTCATTTCAATAATTTATGTGCGGAGAGCCAAAATCAAACATGCATTAATTCAAAAACGTTCAGAAATTAAATAAGAAAACTAGTTTTTTAACTGAAAGTAAGGAGCGACATTAAAACTTAAAACGAACAGAAATTACTCCGTATATGAAATGGGTTGTCCCCTCCGCAATCCCTCGCTCTTTACGCTAAAGTTTGACTCTTTTCCACAATTCTAATTTTTAAAACAATTAAAAGCTTTAGCGTAAAGAGCTAGGGATTGCGGAGGGGACAACCCATTTCATATACGGAGTAATTTCTGTTCGTTTTAAGTTTTAATGTCGCTCCTTACTTTCAGTTAAAAAACTAGTTTTCTTATTTAATACTATGTACAGGACCTACTTTTTCTTATGTTCGTTCAATAAATCAGTTTTGTCCAATAAATTATGGCCAGACTAAGTTAAAGTCTTAGTTTATGATACAGCCTAAATTATGCTGTAGTACGATATCAGCTGTTGGAAATATTGATAAACTTAAGAGCCACGGTCAATTAGAGTAAGTAAGTAATTTTTCTTTCTAATTACTCTAGTATTTTTCTATGATTGTATATTTCCTTTCCTGCACTTAGAACGGTTCAGCAGAGGTCTCGACCAAAATGCTGACGAACTATTTTTCTTTTTTTTCTTTTTTTTTTCTTTTTTTTTACAACTGTTTATTTATTTTTTTCATGCTTCGCCAACGGTTTTAGAAATTAATTTCTCCCTCTATCTCTCCCTCTGTTTCTCTCTCTTTCGCCCTTTATCTCTAAATTTATTATTAATTAGATTTTAATTAATTAATTATTAATTTATTTCTAATTAGAGTAAGCTAATTAGAGTAAGCGTAGGCAGATCGTCTCTGTGAGAGACAAAACTGGGATAACTTTTCTGAATAGTATAAAAATGAGGCAGACTTGTCTTTTAATTAAGTAACTATAAATTGGATTCAGTCTATATTCCTTCTCAATTATCTATGGGGGAATTAGTTCTAACAGAGATGAAGGGGAAAATAGAATGAGTCCAGTTTATAATAACTTCATTAAAAGACAGGTCAAAACCTCAAATACTTTAAAATTCTGTAGAATTAGCCCCCAAAAAGTTGGAACCTTGTACATATTAAATAAAAAGAACTAATTTTTTTAACTGAAAGTAAGGAGCGACATTAAAACTTAAAACGAACAGAAATTACTCCGTATATGAAATGGGTTGTCCCCTCCGCAATCCCTCGCTCTTTACGCTAAAGCTTTTAATTGTTTTAAAAAGTAGAATTGTGGCAAAGAGTCAAACTTTAGCGTAAAGAGCGAGGGATTGCGGAGGGGACAACCCATTTCATATACGGAGTAATTTCTGTTCGTTTTAAGTTTTAATGTCGCTCCTTACTTTCAGCTAAAAAAATTAGTTTTTTTTTATTTAATTTCTGAACGTTTTGGAATTAATGCATGTTTGATTTTGGCTCTCCGCACATAAATTATTAAAATGAAATTTGCATATTAATTCTTTTTCTGGCTAAATGGCTTTCTCTTAGTTTTGATCAGATGATTTTGAGAAATAAGGGGTGGAGAAGGAGGTCTAGTTGCCCTCCAATTTTTCGGTTACTTAAAAAGGCAACTAGAAATTTTAGTTTTTAACGAATGTTTTTATTAGTAAAAAATACACGTAAGTTAAGAATTAACTTACGTAACAAACTTTTATATTCTTATATTTTATTATGTATACGAGGGGGTTTTTACCCTCTTTAATACCTCGCTCTTTACACTAAATCGTAAGTTTTGTCCAAATTCTTTAAGAATGACCCTTGAATCAGAATGGCCGTAGAATAAATAGTTGAAATTACTAAAATACTTAAGCATAAAGAGCGAGGTATTCATCTCCTCCTAAATACCTCGCGCTTTATGCTAAAGTATTTTTAGAACCCTTCATATGCGGAATAATCTCTGTTCGTTTTAAGTTTCAATGCTACTCCTTACTTTCAATTGAAAAAACGTTTTCATGTTTATTTTTTTTTATTATTTTTTATAGTAATGCTAGAAAATCCTGCGCACTTTTTATTGAATTTTTCTTCCCCATGACGTATTCCTCCAAGGAAAGATCCTCCCACATAGCCCCCTCCCCTCAATCCCACCCCCAAAACCAAAAAATTCCCCCTGAAATGTCTGTACACTTCCGAATAACCATTACTATATGTAAACACTGGTCAAAGTTTGTAACTTGCAGCCCGTCCTCCAGGGATTGTGGGGGAGTAAGTTATTCCCAAAAACACAGTTATTATGGTTTTCGACTACGCTGAACAAAATGGCTATCTCAAAATTTTGATTTGTTGACTTTGGGAAAAAATGAGCGTGGGAGGGGGCCTAGGTGCCCTCCAATTTTTTGGTCACTTAAAAAGGACACTAGAACTTTTCATTTCCGTTAGAATGAGCCCTCTTGCAACATTCTAGGACCACTTGCTCGATACGATGACCCCTGGGAAAAAAAACAAACAAATAAACACGTACCCGTGATTTGTCTCCTGGCGAAAAATACGAAATTCCTCATTTTTGTAGACAGGAGCTTGAAAATGCGATGGTGGGATTTTTGTTAAGATTCTATGACTTTTAGGGGGTGTTTCCCCCTATTTTCCAAAATAAGGCTCGTAACTTTGATGACAAAGACTAAATTTTAAGAAAATTATATATTTCGGATCCGCATGAAAAATCGATGCTTTTGATGTATCCTTTAGCATCAAAATTCCGTCTTTTAGAGTTTCGTTTACTATTGAGCCGGGTCGCTCCTTACTACAGTTCGTTACCACGAACTGTTTGACAGGTTGAAATGAAATTAACTGTCGAAAGAGCAAGCGTATTTCGGGTAGATTAGCAAGTGAAAAGATCAGGGTAATTTATAATACGCAATACAGTTTTCTCAACCTTTATTTATCTTTATTAGTTCAAATCTAGGGCATAAGATTTTTTTTAACAAATGAAATTTTTTAAATAAATCGACTTTTTCATTTTTTCAGATTTCTTTAAGAATTAAAAAAGGAACCGTGTCCGCTGTTACTTTAATATCATATATTCCTCCAGAATGATATCACAGTTATCCTGATTTTGTTTGATTTTCGGGACAAAAAGTTGTCATGGTAGACTATATTAACATATTAATTTTTTCCCATATCTTATTTAAAATATATTACAGGTTTTTCTCTATGTTTCGTTTGTTTATCCTAACTTGTTGACAAAACTTTCTTTTCAGCTTCAAAAGCTCGTTAAGTGGTCCTGTAGGAGTCAATTCTAGGTCACTGTTGTTTTTGGTACATGTTATTGACCTTACTTTTAAGGTCAATAATGATATTAGCAGTTCAAAAGAACAAACCTGTCATTTACTGTCGTCTAGGCAATCTTAAATCCTTTCCTTTCAGGGAATACACTTGTTGTTTTCTATCGCGATAGCATCCCCAGGACATCTGGAAGGATGTATTTTGAAGTGAGTTCAGATTCATTAGAAAAGTGTTAGTGAATGCTATTATGTTTCAATCCAAAAATTTTCCTCTTAAATGTTTCAAGTCAAGTTCATTAGTTCTGCGTAATTTTTAAAAGATTGTCCTCAGTTATCACAAATCCATTTTTCTAGTGGTTGTACTAACAAACTAAAGAATCGTTATTTAAGAGTTGTTTGCGATTCTTCTCAATGAAAATATGTCATTTAAGTACTACATGGATTTAATAAAGAATGAAGGTTTTACAGCCATATCAATATTTTAAATTTTCTTAAAGAAATTTTCCTGGTTGAATAACGAGAATTATCTTTTATTGTTTTAGTAAATGCCATGTTTTATATTCTATGACATAGATCACAACTTTCCAATGTTTCCCATTTTGCTTTTTGCAAAAATTATTATTTGCAAATATCCAGAGCTAATTGAATTGAGCTTCCACTTTTTCAAAGGAGGTAGACAAATTTCTCTGGTTGTCCGTGGAACCACCATTGTTATAACCACTTTTGCTACTACTTCTACTGCTACTGCTACTGCGAATCCAGCTTGTCAAAAGCTGTCAAAAGTTGAAGTGCATCCAGCCTTATTTGGACTGAAAAAGGTTATAGAGCAGAAACTTTCGGGGAAATTTTATGTCGTTATAAAACTAAGTCAAAAGGAACTATATGCATGGTGGTTTTCATTACGATTTATCAGCAATATCTCGTTTGGTAGCTCGTTACCAAACGAGCTACTAAAGTAGTAGTAGTAGTATTAGTAGTATTAGTAGTAGTAGTTGTTGTTGTAGTAGTAGTAAAAATAGTATTAGTAGTAGTAGTAGAGGAAGTAGTAGTAGCAGTAGTAGTTGTAGTAGTAGTAGCAGTTGTAGTGGTAAAAGAAGCAATAGTAGTAGTAGTAATAGTAGTAGTAACAGCGGTAGTAGTAGTAGTAGTAATACTAATAGTAGTATTTGCAGTAGTAGCGTGCACAAGTTGCCTGTTGGTCAGTTGATTATCCCCTCATAATTTTCTGAAAGTTTCAGCTTAAAATCCTAAGCCATTCCCAAGATACACCCTTATGACAACCTGTAAGTAAGTAGTGTGTTTTGGTTTAGTACAACAATCTCCTCAACATTTCCTGAAGCTTCGCCTGAATACCCTTAGCCATTTTGGATACCAAGGATCAAATGTGGTCCCTTCCTGATAAAAAATAACTATATTTAAACAATGGGCGAATTGCATACCTTACAGCCCTTGTTATAAAGCTTTTTGGGGGATGTCATCCCTACGTGCATAGTCATTAGACATTTCAATTATGGTGAACAGAATGGCTATCTAGAAATTTTGATCAGATGTTTTTGGGGAAATATGGGCGTGGGATATGGGCTGGTTGCCCATCAATAACTTTTTACAGTTAAAAGGGGCAATCAAACTTTTAATTGCCAATCAAATAGACCTCTTCTGAATTTCTATGACAACTCTTTTCATATGAAGTGACTCGGGGGAAAAAAGTCATAGCACCCATTTCGATTTGTACTTGGACATCGCTATTATACTACCTATCAACGGAAACCAGGTATAATACTTTTATTTGTTAGACTGATATTTTGCTATAATTTCTTTTGAAAGTTGTCACGAATTTCAAAGACGTTAATAAGGTTTTTATTTTTTCAGTTCAATCCCCTGGTAAATTTGGTTTACCTTGATTTAAGCAACAATGAGTTCCAGACAATACCAGAGTCAGCCTTCAGCCGTCTAGATTCCCTAGTAACCTTAGACTTGTCACATAATCCTCTACAAGGATCGTATCATAGCTCAATAAATAGTCTCCAGAGCTCGCTAAGAAACTTGAGTCTTGCAAACACGTCGTTAGCCACTCTGCCCGAATTATATGTACCAAATCTTCTTTACTTTAATGTTTCTAATAACAGGTAAAAATTTTCTTCGCTCTTTTTAATATTTTTATAAATGTACTTTCATGGGAAAATATCTTGTATTTGTATCCTAAGCTTGTCGTTTCATAAGACATTGGGATGATGCAAACGAGAGAATAACAAAAAATAGGATTTGTTCAAAGTTTCTAGTGCAAGTTTTAAATTCCTCTGTTCTAATTACTTTACAGAAAAACTAGTACACACAACTAAAGAGTAGGCACGGGACAGAATAAAAGAAAAATGAGTTTCTCTAGCAAAGTTTAAAATTTAACTTTTTGGGGTCCTGACCATCTTTTATCCTATTGAATAAAAAGAACAATTTTTTAAAACTGAAAGTAAGGAGCGAGATTAAAACTTAAAACGAACAGAAATTCCCGCTCTTTGCGCTAAAGTTTGACTCTTTCTCTGAAATCTACTTTTCAAAACAGTGCAAAACTTTAGCGTAAAGAGCGGGGCATTGAGGAGGGAACAACCCCTTTCATATACGGAGTAATTTCAGTTCGTTTTAAGTTTCAATGTCGCTCCTTACTTTCAGTTAAAAAACTAGTTTTTTTTTATTTAATTTCTGAAATTTGATTTTTGCTCTTGATGTTTTGATTTTTGCTCTTCGCGTATGAATACTTATAACGAAATTTGCATTTTTTTTTTTTGGCTAAATGGCTTCTTCTTAGTTTTGACTGGACGATTTTGAGAAAAAAGGAGTGGGGGAAGAGGCTTAGTTGCATTAGTCAATCTTTTGGTTACCTAAAAAGGCAACTAGAACTTTTAATTTCCTGCGAACGTTTTTATTAATAAATAATATACGTAATTTCCATATTAACTTTCGTAACGAACTTCTATATTCGTATATTTTTTTACGTATATGAGGGGGTATGCCCCTCTTCAATACCTTGCTCTTTACACTAAAGATTAAATTTTGTCCAAATTCTTTAAGAATGACCCCCGAATCACAAAGGCCGTAGAAGAAATAGTTAAAATTACTAAAAATACTTTAGAGGAAAGAGCAGGTATTTAAGAAGAGATGAACCCCTCATATACGAAATAATTTCCGTTCGTTTTGTGTTAATGCTGCTCCTTACTTTCAGTTGAAAAAACTTTTCATATTTATCTTTTTATTGTTTTTTGTTTTAAATAGTATTGGAAAATCCTGCGCCTCCTTCATAGAAATTCTCTCCTCCCATAACAGATTCTTCCATGGAAAGATCCTTGCCTATAATCCCCTCCCCTCAAACCCCTCCCTCTCCAAGAAAAAAATTCCCCTGAAAACGTCTATACACTTCCAAATAACCATTACTATATACAAACACTGGTCAAAGTTTGTAACTTGTAGCCCCTCCCCTGGGGACTGTGAGGGAGTAAATGTCCCCAAAGGCATAGTTATTAGGTTTTCGACTATGCTGAACAAAATACCTATCTCAGAATTTTGACCCGTTGACTTTGGGGAAAAATGAGCGTGGGAGGGGGTCTAGGTGCCCTCCAATATTTTTGGTCACTTAAAAAGGGTGCTAGAACTTTTAATTTCCGTTGGAATGAGCACTCTGGCAACATTCTAGGACCACTGGGTCGATACGATCAGTCCTGGGAAAAAAAACTAAACACACATCCTTGATCGGTCTTTTGGCAAAACATAAGAAATTCCACACTTTTGTAGATAGAAGCTTGAAATTCTACAGTAGGGTTCTCTGATATGTTCCCCCTTATTTTTCAAAATAAGGCAAATTTTCTCAGGATCGTAACTTTTGACAAGTAAGACTAAATTTGACAAAACTTATATGTTTTAAATCACCATAAAAATACGATTCTTTTGATTTATCTATTAGTATCAAAACTCCGCTTTTTAGAGTTTCGTTTACTATTGAGCCGGGGCGCTCCTTGCTACAGTTCGTTACCACGAACTGTTTGAAGGATACAAATGAAATTTTCAGGTCTAAATGCTGTTTTTTAAATATTCTTATGAATTCCAATTCCCGTAAGGCAAGGATATCAACTACAATATACAGAAACGTTTTTCTACGGGAAAAATTTCTCTTCACCTTGCATAATTTTAGAACGTTAGAAGATTAGATTTATTTCTATGAAATAGAGAATCTTACAAAGTTGGAACGGCGAACGCTATTTCCACATGTGCTTAGTTTCAAAAGCAACTTCTCTGTTAGAAAGTTTTTGGGTACTTGCGGGAGAATATTTTAATCTTGAATCGTTTAATTTTTACAACAAGCCAGGATTTTCGGTCGCTTTTGCGCAACTTCGCCATACCCTGAATTTGGACAAAGTAAGCATTAAGCTTGCTTTTGTAACCTTATTAAAATTCTAAAACTTTGCCATACCTAGTGAACAAGCTGAGAAGTCGGTCATTTTAGCTTCAAGTCAGTCTACAACCGAGTTACTGGTTTCCATAATTTTACGTTAGTTGTTTTTGCATTGGACATGTCCATAACTAATAAACTGACAATGCTTAAGGAAAATAAGGAAAAATATCGCTTTATCCTTTATTTTCAAGGACTACCGTTCCCTGTAATCCCTGTCTGTTTTGCCAGGTTGGGCTATTTCCTGCCATTTGGGCGATAAAATTTTCACCTTCGCGGAACAAGTGACTTAAAACCGGCGAGGCGGATTTTTGGGCTATAACGTTTTTGGTCGTTTACCTTCTTTGGGATTTTAGATATTGTGTCTTAGACTCTGGTTACCCCTTTTTAATTTGTGGGTACCCCACACCTTATCATCATCAAAATTTCTTGAAAATAAAAGTATGTAGACAATTTATCAGCCAAATAAAGCTTATACATACGCATAATCCTCTGACACTTTTTATGGCACTTGGTATTAACCAAGTGACATACAGCAATCGCAAATTCTGTCGGTCTGTCTGTCGGTCTGTCTGTCGGTCCCGGTTTTGCTACTTTAGGCACTTCCAGGTAAGCTAGGACGATGAAATCTGGTAAGCGTATCAGGGATCGGACCAGATTAAATTAGAAATAGTCATTTTCCTGATTTGACCATCTGGGGGGAGTGGGAGGGCCGGTTAATTCGGAAAAAATAGAAAAAATGAAGTATTTTTAACTTATGAGCGGGTGGTGGGATCTTAATGAAATTAGACGTTTGGAATGATATTATGTCTCAGAGCTCTTATTTTAAATCCTGACCAGATCTGATGACATTGGGGGGAGTTGGAGGGGGAAAACCTAAAATCTTGGAAAACACTTAGAGTGGAGGGATCGGGATGAAACTTGGTGGGAAAAATAAGCACAAGTCCTAGATGCATTATTGACATAACCGGAACGGATCCGCTCTCTTTGGGGTAGTTGGGGGGGGGGTTAATTCTGAAAAATTAGAAAAAAATGAGGTATTTTTAACTTACGAACGGGTGATCGGATCTCAAAGAAATTTGATATTTAGAAGGATATCGTGCCTCAGAGCTCTTATTTTAAATCCCGAACAGATCTTGTGACATGGGGGGGGGAGTTAGGAGGGGAAACCTAAAACCTGGAAAACACTTAGAGTGGAGTGATCGGGATGAAACTTGGTGGGAAAAATAAGCAAAAGTCCTAGATACATGATTGACATAACCGGAACGGATCCGCTCTCTTTGGGGTAGTTGGGGGGGTTAAATCTGAAAAATTAGAAAAAATGAGGTATTTTTAACTTACAAACGGGTTTTAGGATCTCAATGGAATTTGATATTTAGAAGGATATCGTGTCTCAGAGCTCTTATTTTAAATCTCGACCGGATCTGATGACTTCGGAGGGGGGAGTTGGGAGGGGGAAACCTAAAACTTGGAAAACACTTAGAGTGGAGGGATCGGGATGAAACCTGGTGGGAAAAGTAAGCACAAGTCCTAGATACAAGATTGACATAACTGGAACGGATCCGCTCTCTTTGGGGTATTTTTTTACTTCTGAAAAATTAGAAAAAATGAGGTATTTTTAACTTACGAACGGGGGAACGGATCGGATCTCAATGAAATTTGATATTTAGAAGAATATCGTGTCTCAGAGCTCTTATTTTAAATCCCGAACAGATCCAGTGACACTGGGGGGAGTTGGGAGGGCGGAGCCTAAAATCATGGAAAACGCTTAAATTGGAGGGATCGGGATGAAACTTGGTGGGAAAAATAAGCAGAAGTCTTAGATACATGATTTACATAATTGGAACGGATCCGCTCTATTGTGGGGGGGGGGGTAATTCTGAAAAATTAGAAAAAATGACGCATTTTTTACTTACGAAGGTGTGATCGGATTTTAATGAAACTTCAGATTTGGAAGTACCTTGTTACTCAGATCTCTTATTTTAAATCTCAACCGGATCCTGAGTAATTGGGGGGAGGGGGCAGTTGGGGGGATCGGAAATCTTAGAAAACACTTAAAGCGATTAGATCAGGATGAAACTGGATGGGAAGAATAAAAACTTGTCTAAGACACGTGACTGACATAATCGAACCGGATCTGCTCTCTTTGGTGGCGTTGGGGGGGGGGTAGTTTTGAAAATTGAGGTATTTGTAACTAACGTAAGGGTGACCAGATCTTAATGAAATTTGATATTTAGAAGGGTCTTGCGCTCTAAAGCTCCGGGGGTTGGGGGGACAACATTGGGGGAGTTGGAGGGGAAAACCGGAATTCTTGGAAAACGTGAAAATTGGGGTATTTTTATTTTACGAATAGGTGATGGGATCTTAACGAAATTTGATATTTAGAAGGAACTCATGTCTCAGATCTCTTATTTCTAATACCGACCAGATCTTTTGACATTGGGAGAAGTTGGAGGGAGAAATTTTGGAAAACAATTGGAGTGGAGGAATATGGATGAAGCTTGGTGGATAGAATAAGCAAATGTCCTTGATACGTGATTGACGGAACTGTACTGGATTCGCTCTCGTTGGGGGAGTTGGGGGGATGGGTTCAGTGATTTGGCGAGTTTGGTGCTTCTGGACGTGCTAGGACGATGAAAATTGGTAGGCGTGTCAGGGAGCTGCACAAATTGACCTGATAAAGTCGTTTTCCCATATTCGACCATCTGGGAGGCTAAAGGGAGAGGAAAAATTAAAAAAAATGAGATATTTATAACATACGAGGGGGTGATCGGATCTTAATGAATTTTGATATTTAGAAGGACATCGTGACTCAGAGCTTTAGTTTAAATCCTGGCCGGCATTAACCCTCTTATTTTCCTTTTAAATCAATCTATTGATTCATAGAATTTTGCTAGAGCTCATACCATATGATCTCTTGGCTCTTAGCTCTTCTTGCCTCGTCACAAGTGCCATATGAGCTCTTAGCTCTTGTTCTTATGAGCATTCACTTCCGGCTTCTAAATGCCAGACGCAAGAATCCTTATTAAAAACTCCGATTGAAAAGTTAACGAAAAATCATGGGAAAAATATAAAGAAACTTTGCATTCTGAATATTATGAAATCACAACAAAATTATCCAAGCAGACAGAATGAATTTTGTTTCTTTGAAATATGCAATCATGGAGAAGGATCTTGGAGTAAGACAGAAATTAGGATAAGGTAATTTACCTTAATTATAACAATCGTGATCCCTGTATTGTTCCAGTTTAAAAAAAGTGCACTAAGTGCGGCTATAATTCGGGAATCGAAAAGGAGGTTAAACAGGGTAAGAAGGAATGGAGGCTTGTTTCTCGCCATCAACCTTCAATGAAAATTATTGAGATTATTTGCTTGGTTATAGTTTTAAGAAGGTGATATTGATGTAGTTTTAGTCTTATTTAACGATTCTCCCACTGGAGTTAGTTTGATAAGAATAACTGAATCCAGAGCCGAGAGTGATATTTACAAAACTGTGAAACGGCCTAATTGCATAAAAATTACACGAAATTATATTGGAACACTTAACAAATTTTGGGCGGAAAAAGGGACCACGGTCCCAGTACCTTGCCACCCATTTTTACTTGCCCAATTTCGCTTCAAGGTGGTTCTCTTGATTCATTTTTTTTTTTAGGTAAACTTTACGGTACATGCAAACTTTTGATTCGTGTAGATAACGTTGTTTTTGATGGCTGCCATGTTTTGCAATATAATATAAGGTGTATTGCCTTTCATTGCACCTGAACTTTTGAAAACGTGTTTTTAAGAGATAATATATGCGGAGGTAAAGATTCCTCACTTAAAGGTGATACAAGATTAATAAAAACACTACATATTTAACAAAACGGTAAAATTTAATTTTCAAAACAAAATTTCAAGAATTTTGAATCTATCAAAATTAGAATCTATCAAAATTTACCTATAACCCTATTCTGAAGACTTATAGTCCTTGACCTTGAACTATAAGAAAAGCACTTTACCCATTATTCTAACCCTTTTACCTATTAAAAAACCTATTATTAAAAACACTTACCTATTATTAAAATCACTACATATTTAACATAACGGTAAAATTTAATTTTCAAAACAAAATTTCAAGAATTTTTAAATCTATCAAAATCTATGAAATCTATCAAAATTTACCTATAACCCTATTCTGAAGACTTATAGTCCTTGACCTTGAACTATAAGAAAAGCACTTTACCCATTATTCTAACCCTTTTACCTAAAAAGATGCGATTCTAAGTTCAAAGTTGTTCAGAATTTTTATTTTTATTTTATCATAAAAAAAACAATGAAAAACTCTTAAGAAGGCTACTATCTCTCCAACATCTTTTATGTAGTACCATTTTTTTTGTTAAAATCACTTTGATTTTACGATACATTGACTCTTCCTCGAAACTGGATAAAAGGTTTCTATTTATTAATTTTTTATTCTCACTTTAACTCTATTTGATGTTCTGATTCACTCCTAAGACTCTTTTTTAAAGACTCTACTTATTAAAGCTTTAATTTTTTTCTATTCTGTTCAAAACTAAAAGTTAATTCGACCCACTAAAAGACCCACCAAAAGCTCAGAAAATAGTGTCTTTTTAGCCGTTAGCTAAAAATCCTTATAATAAAAATAAATCATACTTATTATCCTTTGATATTTCTTTAGCAGAAATCGTATGAGTAGTGATGCCTCTATTTATTTAAAGTCAGACATAGGGGTGTACTATTGGAGCTACTAGTACCTCAAAACGTTATTACATGCACCGGAATCTTACACAATACTATAGTGTGCTTGTAACAGTAAAGCACACCTGATTAATATATAATAGGGCTTGTTTACTTCAGGGTTTCTTTGGATGCTACGTAATAGGACTTGCTGAAGTCCACTAGTCAAGAGGGGGAACCTAAGTAATAGGGAGTGTTTACATATGTTGTGAGTGATGCATTGTTGCGCGTCTTGGTAGATTTATTAGGAATGAGGCAGACTTGTATGACATGTTAAATCTCATAGTCCGCTAGTCAAGCGGGAGCCCCCTCACTTGTAGCTGATGAGGATTTACTCTTGTGTGAATCAGTAGATTTATTGGGAGTGACGTAATCTCCCAGGACTTGTTTCTTCAGGGGCTTGTGGGAAATCCCCGCTTGTAACTGAGCACGGCTAACATGTGATATACGTAATGACGGCGCACAGATGGGATGTTACGTAATGACAATGCATATATAATACCTTGAGAGGGTGTAGAGATTTCTTTCTTTCAATGTATTTCTTCTCAGAGAACCTTTATATCCCGAAGATTCTTGTCCACATTCAAAACAGAATTCCAGTCAATAGATATGCATGCTTGACACCTGGACCAAGAAAGTCTTTATAATATCATTATTCAGGGAATAATGTCTAACAGAAACATTTCGATGAGGCTATGGATTACATGTGTCCTGTTTCTACTATAATTTACATGTGGGCGAGGAAATCGATTACTAGAAATTGGTTACATTTGATGTGCACCTGCTAGTTATGGTGTTGTTAGTTTTGATAAATTAACCTAAATAGGTTAAGTGAGATACTGAATCAGTGAGATGTTACTTTGCATAGACCTTCGATATTTAATTGCGTTTAATATTGTAGTTGAATATTCACCATAGAACAAGAAATCTAAAGAATGAAGGATTTTGTTGTACATACAAATTTAATAACAAGAAACATTATGAAGTCATAAAATAACAGATAAAAGTAGTTAAAACCCAACGAATGGAAAAACAAAAAGTAAAAACGCTGATAAATATAAAATTATAAGAAAAAACAAGTTTGAATTAAAGAAAAACGGGAGACCTAGTTACCAATTTCAGGGGGAGGGTGAAAGTTGTTATTAAAGGTAAATTTACGATATATTAAGAGAGATTTCTGAGAAGTCTTAACGAAAGTGCTTCGTTTCTTTTGCTATATAAGATGCACCTACCTAATACGTTTCTTTTAACTTAAATCATGCTATTAGCAAATTCCCATTTTGAATGAGCCTTGTGTTTTATGTTTCATGTAGCAGAAGCCTCATTGCTTCCAATAGTAATAATAGGAAAAATGTCAACTTCATTATACGTTTTCTCGCTAGTAAATAAAACATACAAAATAAAAAAAGACACACTTTTTGCATTCGGTTTTCAGGATAAAATGTGTTTTACATCCATCGCTTAGTCTTTTCGCGAGCCACCCCCTGGGAGTGCACCATTTCAATTTACCCACCATTGCATGCAATGGCTGACCTGTGACATCTCTATGATGAATATTATCACATCTGTGACATTCTCAGGTATTTCCTTGATAAAAATTATGCTTTAACTCCGTTGATTCGCGCTTTCGCGAGTCTTCCCCTAACATGGCCCCCCAGGAATTCAGGCAGCCATGGCAATTTGTGGCTGGCTCTATGAAACACCATGTGATACACATTATAAATTCTAAGGCATTTTTGCAGATATTTTCCTAAAAAAATTACCCTTTAAATCCATTGATTCTCATTTTCCTATGCCACTCCCTACTTGATGTCTCCAATGTCAATTCACACCATCTGGGAAATATGTGACTGACCTATGAAATCCCTATAATACATATTATAATAACAAAGAACTTCTCAACCTTTCACCAGTTTTACGATTTTTTAATGAGTCTGCCCACTGGTACTCTATGGCTTGTCTAGCTATCAATGATAGCTAGTTTCTTGTGCGTTTTTGATCAGTATGATTTCTACACTGGAAAGATAAGCACTCGCACCTTATTTTAAAAGTTGAAGATGAAATCATGTAAGAAAGTTTGCGGACGTAATATAGTTATTGTTACGTTAAATTCTCGCAAAGAAAAAACTTGAACTTCAAAATAAGTAATAGTCGTAAGACTATTGGAAATGTATGTGGTAGTTGTTGTGACAGCCAGAAAATATATTCCTTTGGTCTACCTAAAATTTTAAAATTTTCTGAGGGTGGAAATGTGAAAGTAACTTTTCCAGAGATGATAGCACGCAAAGAGAATGCAAACATAAAAATATTAGTTGATGAAGAGAGCTAACTTCTAGCAAATATCTTTGTAACTCACTGCTCGTTGATAGACCTTTTCGGAAAATTGTGGTATTTGCATTCAAATGAAAGCAAAGCGAAAATAGAATGCCAAATGCTGTACCAAAGTCAAAATGCATATCTAATGTTTGTATCGAAACTGCAATCTGTGGATACATAATGTGGTAATAGACAGTGAAATCACAAGTAAAATAAGAAAGGCATTGGTAGATAATATAACCAAAGACTATGAAGATATATTGATGAAAACCCCGCAGTTTCAAACGTTGCTCTTACCATTGACAGTTTACCAATAGTCAAATAGCCGAAAAATACCAATAATGAAATGTTTGATTAGGTTAAAACAAGTAAAATAAAAAAGGCATTGGTATACAATATAATCAGAGACTATAAAGATAAATTGATGAAAAACCCCGCAGTTGCAAACGTTGCTCTTACCATTGACAGTTTACCAACAGTCAAATAGCCGAAAAATACCAATAATGAAATCTTTGATTAGGTTAAAACAAGTAAAATAAAAAAGGCATTGGTATACAATATAATCAGAGACTATAAAGATAAATTGATGAAAAACCCAGCAGTTGCAAACGTTGCTCGTACCATTGACAGTTTACTAACAGCCAAATAACCGAAAAATACCAATAATGAAATGTGCGATTAGGCTGTAACAGGAGCCATGTTAAAACTTTTCTATGATCCAAAAATGGAATAAGCACCATGTCAAGGGAAAATATATTGAAGTATTTTATGAATCAAAGCATTCATTTTGATGACGATATTCTACATGTCATAATTTCAATAGGAATATTTTATTACTTTAATTTGTTATGTTCCCATTATTTTTATGGTACGGCAAAACCTCCTAGCTTAGAATGTTTATTCAAAAGTCGGAGATATAAGAAAAGGAATTTTCATTGACATAGATACTGCTACCACGCTCATAAAGGAATCTACTAGAATCTGATATAGGTTGGCCGTATTTTTCCAAAATCCACACAGAAACAAAAAGACACACATACATACACACGTTTACATTCAGTTTACTTCCTTTTATTGCTTTGTCCTTAGCATCTGATCATATCCTGTAGCTTCACTCAATTTTCTAACCCTTAAAAGGATAATTTTGGTCCTATCGTCAAGATTAGATTCACTTAAGCCTTTGCCGCTAGCTCAGTTGTTTGTGATAGAGCAAAACTATTTGTATTTTAATGCATTTTCTTTATCTGCTATCTTCTCAGACATCCAATGCCCGAAATATCGACATTCATCTTCAGGGTGATGAATTGAATGAAGGTATTTATTATATTTGAAGTCTTCCAAGTTGAACAATGGAGTTAAAAAAATCCACATTTTTTTAAATTTCCTCCTGTACTCTTTATTTGATGAAAATTTTCATGGTCTTTTCCTATTTCATGGCCCTATGATTTTATCATAAAAGCATTCTCGGCTTATAAAATTTTATGTTGCACACCAACATTTTTGATCATGCTTAAACATAATGCATTTGAGATTCCATTTATAGCTACAAACTTCACAATATTTTTCACCTAACAAAAAGAGTGCTGCATCAAAAATGACACAAATTGAGGAATTTTTCAGTTTAGTACATTTTGAGTCAATTACACCTTACAATATAATAACAGTTGAAAAAAAAATCTATTTTGATAAACAGAAATCATTATCAATACTGAGGTATTTGAATTGTAAGATCTATCAAGTAACGTTGATTGACCTTCAAAAATGTTTGTGCCGGATTATAAAGGTCCCTGGAATCAAAACATGCCACGCAAGATTACATCACTTTGAAATGTAGATTTTGGACCATTATTAATTTTCACATCGACCGCCAGCAGGTGTTATTGTTGTAATACGGTATAGTACACCTATATGTCACGTAATAGGGTCTGTTTTGTTCAGGATTTCATTAATCGTTATATTATAGTGGTTTGTTCATTTAAGCAAATGGATGCACATGGTTGTTACTTAATAGGGGCTTTTACCTACGCAAATTGACACAGAAGATTGTTTGGTAATAGGGATTCTTTACTTATGCAAATGTTCTCTTTGGTTGTTACATAATAAGGGAGTGTTCAATAATTTCAAGCAAAGAGGTATATATTGAGCCAGATAAAACAAGTCCATTAACACTATATCGAAAAAAAATAAGAAAGACGATAAATTGTTTTATTTTTAATTACCATTCTGCTGATGGAGAAAATGATCCGGAGTTTTATATATTTATCTTTAAGGAAGTATTTGGAGTGAATAGCTGTCAAAAGATAGAAAAAAATTCATATTAGAATCTCTATTGCTATATTTAATTCATTTACAATCACATAAAGAAATATTTTTACTACCAGCGTTTGGGGATGCTTACCGAACCGATATGAACCTAGATTAAAACAGTTAATATAATGAAACCTAGGTAAAAAAGGATATACTGTATTTACCCAGGGCGTAGCAGGTTGGCTGCGGGATTCCAAGGTTTGGGAAGACGGAATGAGTAAGGGTTGTAAGAAATATCGCCACCAATGATTGTGAATGAACAAGTAATAGCAGTAGAGATTCTAATATGACACTGTTTATCTTCTGACAGGTGCATTCTAGATACTTCATGACATACAAAACCTATATAACTCAGGAGTACTTTCTCCATCAGAAGAATGGGATATTAAAATGAACAATGTATCTTCTTTCTTAACTTTTTCTATAAATTTGTAATCGACCTGTTAAACCTGGCATCATATATACCTTCATGTTTGAAAGTGTAGAATAATCCCCTAAAATGTAACAACCAGAAAGAACATTTCCATTAGTAAACAATCTCTATTACACAAGAACCACCTGCATCCATTTGCACCAGTAAACAAACCCTATTACGTAAAAACCACCAGAAACCAATGGCACAAGTAAACAATCGATATTACGTAATAACTATTTCCAACCATTTGTATAAATAAATAAACCCCTATTATGTAACAGCCAAAGTCATCCTGAAGAAAACAAACCTTATTATGTGACTTACCGGTGTGTTATACCATAGCACAGCAATAATACATTCTAGCTTTCGTCGGAATGGTTTGGTGTAAATTGATCTTGGTACAGTATATACATGTCAAGGTGACATTGTGTCACGTGACTTTTGAAGGTCAACAACTTGTGACTTGATAAGTGTGTCAACATTCATTTTAATTTAAACAGTTACTATAATGTTTGGTGTAATTGACTCAGAATATATCAGACAGTAACGTTCCTCGTGTCGTGTCATTTTTGAAGCAGCATTCCTACTGTTATGTTAACAATGAGGAGAAATTTAAAGTTATAAATGGAATGTCGAATAAAATATGTTAAAGTATAATGGACGATTGTGTCCAACAATAAATGTTATAAACCGAGAAGGCTTTTAGGATAAATCATAAGACAATGCAATGTAAATGGTCATGAAATAGAAAAGGACAGAAGTAAATTGCAGTTTTTGGTGTTGAAGTTCTTTATGTTAAGGGAAACATACCAAGGGAAAAATCTTAATGGTGGAATATGAGAAAATATTTGATTATTCAACTTGGAACGACTACGAATTTGAAAAATACCTCCATTCATTTCATCACTCCGAAGATGTATTTTGATTTTTTACGCAATGGGTGCCTGAGAGGAAACCAGATAAAGAAAAAAAAAGCATTGGATAGCCAAAGGCCCAAACTTTTGCTCCTTTTATAAAAAAGAGTGAAAAAGTGGCAAAGGCTATAGTGAATCTAACTTTGAACATAGGACAAAATTACTCAAGATCCCTTTTAATGGCTAATAAATTAAGTGACGCTATAGTATGAGACTAGATGTTAAGCTAAAAGCTATCAAACAAAGTATGCTGAATGTAAATGTGTGTGTGTATGTGTGTGTTTGTGTTTGTTTGTTTGTGTGTGTGTTTGTGAGTTTATGTGTGTGTATGTGTGTGTATTTGTGTATGTGTATGTTTTTTGTGTGTGTGCGCGAATGTTTGTGCGGGTGTGTGTGGATGCGTGTGTTTTTGTGTATGTGTATGTGTATGTGTGTGTGTGTGTGTTTGTGTGTGTGTGTGTGTGTGTGTGTGTGTGTGTGTGTGTGTGTGTGTGTGTGTGTGTGTGTGTGTGTGTGTGTGTGTGTGTGTGTGTGTGTGTGTGTGTGTGTGTGTGTGGTGTGTGTGTGTGTGTGTGTGTGTGTGTGTGTGTGTGTGTGTGTGTGTGTGTGTGTGTGTGTGTGTGTGTGTGTGTGTGTGTGTGTGTGTGTGTGTGTGTGTGTGTGTGTGTGTGTGTGTGTGTGTGTGTGTGTGTGTGTGTGTGTGTGGGGGTGTGTGTGTGTGTGTGTGTGTGTGTGTGTGTGTGTGTGTGTGTGTGTGTGTGTGTGTGTGTGTGTGTGTGTGTGTGTGTGTGTGTGTGGGTGTGTGTGTGTGGGGTGTGTGTGTGTGTGTGTGTGTGTGTGTGTGTGTGTGTGTGTGTGTGTGTGTGTGTGTGTGTGTGTGTGTGTGTGTGTGTGTGTGTGTGTGTGTGTGTGTGTGTGTGTGTGTGTGTGTGTGTGTGTGTGTGTGTGTGTGTGTGTGTGTGTGTGTGTGTGTGTGTCTGTGTGTGTATGTGTTTGTGTCTGTTTGTTTCTGTGTAGATTTTCGAAAAATCCAACTAACCTATTTCAGAATCTAGTAGATTCCCCTATGGGCCTGGAAGTAGTACCTTTGTCTCTGGAAATTCCTTCTCTTGCATCTCTGACTTTTCAACAAACTTTCTAACTGTTAGATTTGTTAGCGTACCCTAAAAATAACGGAAACATAACAGAGTTACGGAACAAAATAAAATAATGGTACGTGGAATATCAACATAAAATTGAATGCTTTGAATCATAACTTATAAAATATTTAATTATGTTTTTTCCTGACATGGTGGTCTCGACACATAGATGAAATATGCATAGGTACAGACTGTAGTATCAACAAATAGATAAAATATGCATAATTACATTGGTGCAGCATTAGGCCTTTCTTTTTCCATTTGCTTTTATTTGAATACTAATACAAGATATATGGCGATAAGGTCTATCTATGGGTAACGTGTTAAGAGAACTATTAGCAAGAAGGTGGCCCTCGAAAACAACCAATAGTCTTATGTTTGCATTCTCTTTGTGTACTATCATCTCTTGAAAAGTTACTCTCGTATATCCACCTTCATTAAAGCTGAATTTTTTCGGTAGTCTAAAATAATCTAATCCCTCACTGTCACTACAACTCATGTATACATCTTCAATAGTGTTACTACTAGTACTTGTTTCATTGTTCAAAATTCCTCTTTTTGTGCTAAAAACACAGCAATAACTTTATCATGTGCTCACACTTTCTTGAAACGTATCTATATCACATTTTGAAATTGGATAAGAGTGTTTATCCTTCAAATATGCAAATGGTATCGACTGAAAACGCATAATAAACTAGCGATGTCGATGACCAGCCATAGAGTACTAGAGGACAGCCGAATAAGGAGTCCTGGAATCAGTGAAAGGCTTAGAATATCATACAAATGATAATATGTATCACAGGGATGCCATGAATCAACCACATATGGCCAGGCTGGCATGAATTAAAATGGAGGGGTGGCATCACGTTGGGATGGCTTACGAAAACACGAATTGATTTAAAGCGTAATTTTTGCCAAGATAATATCTGAAAGTGTCTTAGGAAGGATAATTTGCATCAAATAGGTCGCCTATGGGGCCAGCCAAATATTGTCATTGTGGTTTGAATTACCATGGAGGGCATCACGTTAGGATGCCTTGTGAAAACGCGAACCAATGGATTTATAGAAAACTTTTTCTCATAAAAATTTCTGAGAATGTCATGTGGAATATGATAATATGATAATATGGAAATAATAATATGTTTCATAAGGATGTCACTGGTCATCCATAATGTATCAGGGCGCGTTAATTGATACGTTGTATCACTTGGGGATTGCTTTCTAAAAGACGAACCGATGGATGTAAAACATGATTTTTTTTCATGAATATATCCGAAAAATACCTTTGGAATAATAATATTATCATGGGGATGTCACGGGTCAGCCACATATAGTCACAGTAGCGTGAATGTGCATAGTCTTTACTAACAAAACGTGGAATATTCATTAAAACCTCTCGGGAATAATCTAATTAAAAAAGCGTCTCTTTTTTCTCCTCGTTTGTGCGTTTTATTTACTAGCAAGAAAACGTATCGTTAAGTTGACAGTGTTATCTTCTTATTATTAATATTGTAAGCAATGAAGCTTCTGTTGCATAATGCGTAATACTTATGACTCATTAAAAATGGGATTTTGCTAATAAGATTTAAATTGAGAATGTGTAACAGGCATTTCGTTAATAAAGCAATAGAAATAGCTTAAATACATAAATTTTAAATAGCTTGAATAGATAGCTTAAATATGCTTCAAATTGCAACCCTGCCCTTTGCCCTAGAATTTATTGCTATGTGTGGGCTAATCACATATTGTCACGGTAGCGTGAATATTCATAGTCTTGGCCCAAACGAACGTGGCGATTTCATTATAACCTCTTAGAAATAATCGAATGCAAAAAAAAATTCCCTTGTGTCTTTGTTTGCGTGTTTCATTTACTTGCGAGATTGTAAGCAATTTTAAGCTGTGAGGCTTCTGCTGTTGTAAGTAATTGTAAGCAATGAGGCTTCTGCTGCATCCACCGTTATACTCAGGTCTTATTCAAAATGTGATTTCGCCAATACCAAGAGTTCAATCAATACAATGTAACTGGCAGGTGTGTTTAATAAAGTAATAAAAACGAGGCATTTTGATTTAGACTCCTCAGAAATTTCTCTTAATACGAAATAAATTTACCTCTAATAAAAAATCCTCCCCCTTCCTTTGGAATCTATTGTAAGGGGCCTGCCAGTCACATGTTTTTCTTGGTGGTGTGAATATACATATACTTGACTAAAAGAATCGTGGCATTTTCCATTAAAAACTCTCGAAAATAACCGAATGCAAAAAAATAACTCTTTTCTTTGTTTGTGTCATTCTTTCATTAGCAAGTAAACATATTGTGAAGGAAATTTACATTTTTCTTATTATTTTTGTCTTTTGCTGCATAAAGCGTAATACATTCGGCTCATTCAAAATATGATTTTGCTAACACCAAGATTTAAATTAATACAATGTAACAGGCAGGCGCGTATAATAAAGCAATAAAAACGAGAAATTTTTATTGACAACTCTCAGAATATATCTTAATAAGCCTTGAATTTCACTAATAACAACCCTCCCTCTCTCCCTAAAATTGGTTGCTAGGGTGGACCAGCCATGTATTGTCATGATGTCTTGCATATGCATAGTTTTGGCTCAAAGAACCGTTGAATTTTCTATAAAACCTCTCAGAAATAGCCAAATGTAAAAAATTGTCGTTTTTTATTATTTTACACGTTTCTTTTACTAGCAAGAAAACGTATTGTGAAGTTGACATTTTTCTTACTATTACTCTGATAATGGTAATGAGGGGTTCTGCTGCATTAAGCGTAATACTTTCAGCTCATTCTAAATGTGATTTTGCTAATACCAAGATCTAAACTAATACAATGTAACACGCTGGTGTGTCTAATAAAACAAAAAAACGACACATTTTCATTAAGACCTCTCTAAAATGTCTCGTAATATATCTTAAATTTAACTCTAATAACAACACTGCAGCTTCCCTCTGGAACTGGGTGCTAGGAACCCCACCTTTCTTTAATTCACGCTCGTTTTTGCCTATATTTTATCCTAAATCAACTTTTCACACTTTGTTTTTCGTTCGGTCAGTTTTAATTGCTTTTTTCTGTGCTTTCATGATTTTCTTTTTGCTTCATAGATTTGTCACTTTTTGATTCATTAAAATTCTGTTTGTATTATAGATGTGTCCAATTTACTTTACCCAAGCGCTCGTCAAGACCATTTTCATTCAGTCCTAAATAAAAAATTATTCAAAGAATTGTCATGGAATTTCTAAATATTGAGTATTATAATAGCTGATCATTCCTTTTATTCGATGAAGGTCAAATATCCGTTAACCATACCTGGCAGGAATATGCAGGTCATTCACCGGATCTGGTAGCTAGTTAAACCGTTTATACAAATTTAATGCTCATGTGGTTATGCTAACGATATTTGCCTGTGATTATTGCATGTCTATAACCATATATGGGTGTAAACTCTGAACTGCATATAGTGTCACATCCGAACCGTTCTATAGACCACTACTTATGACACGCAAGATTGCGTCATTGCAAATGATTCTACCAATAGACACAAGATTGCGTCACCTTTAATATAAGTAAACATTTTCTATTACTTAGGCTCCCCAAATTGCCTAGCAGACTCTAACAGGTCTTATTACCCATCATCAAAAGAAATCCTGAAGTGAACAAACCCTATTATGGGTTTGATCAGGTTTAACCAGGTGTCGTATACCGTTACAAACGCACTATAGTATTACGTAAGACCCAGGTACACGTAATAACGTCTCGAGGGGCTAGTAGCTTTATTAGTATACCCACTATGGCCGACTTTAAATAGATAGAGCATCACTACTCGTATGCTGAACTAACTAAAACGGATATCATTATCCCTTTTTTATGCAATGTAGAGTTCTCGTTTTTTTATTGGAATTTGAATAAACTATAACTCGTGGTAATGGGAAGCCTAATATAAATAAAGAGAACCCTCCAACCACCTCTCAAAAAGCCTAGCTATTTCTTTCCCTTTGATTCTCTTTTAAATAATGATTATCAAAACATTTTTAATTTCGTCGACTGGATTCGTAAGATCCTAACTGAATTTACACTCATAGGAAACAACGATTAATTTATAAGGCTCTCAAAGTTTGGCGCCACTAACCGATAAGGTTTAGGATACAGCGGTAATTCTCTTAAAAAAGCTAAAGTAAGTTCATTTCTTAACTAAGCCCTAGTATCTTGGGTTGGTGTAATAAAATAAGAGAGCGATAATTTCTATTCACTTTAAGCTTCAGCGTCACTCATTACTTCCAGATGAAAAACTTCGTTTTTAAATAACCTTTACGTCGTTTTTATTTCTTTTTGCATGTATGCATTAACCTTTCAAAATCATTCATGTTTAATCAGGTCAATATATATCTTTTTTAAATAGAACATTTTGAATAGGTTTTATTTTTTACCTTCCTTAAAGTTTTCCACAAGATTTATGCAACGTTTTACTTGAATAAAGAGTCCGAGAGATATGTTGTCACTGGATCTTTGTTTTGTCCCTGAAATGAAAATAATTAGAAATAAATAATGAGATGCGTACAAGCTATGCAAAAAAAGTAAAACAGTTCAAAATAGGCATGAAACCGTTTTATTGACAGTGAATAGATATAAAATTATTTAACTGGATTTTTCGAACACATATACAGTGTTCATCATCAGCAGTAAAACTAAAAGACATGAATAAAAATAAACAAAATTTATACCTAATAAACTAATTACATATAGTTTATTGCTCTTATTTTTTTCTAGAATTAAAGAAGGAAAATTTTTTTAGAATTTTCTGACGATATTCTGGAAACAACAGAAAAGAAAGATATTTTTTGTTCTCTACCATATGTTCCAGGTTTGAGTAAAAAACTTAAAAGAATTTTACAAAATAATGGTTTAAAGGTAGCTTTAAAAGGTAGTAATACTTTGGCTAGTTTTTCAAATTCTGGAAAGGATCGGACTTCCGTAGAGCAACAAAGTGAGGTTTATAAAATCCCATGTACTTGAGGAAGCTCTTTTGTGGGACGTACTAACCAGAATTTAAAAATGAGATTGCTACAACATCATATTTCTATTTCATCGTCTTTAAAGCAAAATACCAAACCTGAAGATTTCACGTCGGCCCTCTCGGAAGATATCTTTTATTATCCAAACCATTTTATTTTGTTTGAAAATGTTTCTTTCATTTCTAGGGACCAATGTTTAAAGCACATTTTAGGGAAACAATCGAAATTAAAAAAAAAACTTTATTCAAGAATAATTCCATAAACAGAGATACAGGTGAATTTGGATTGTACACAATTTATGATAATTTACTGAGGTCAAATAAAGTAAATATCACCTCACCTAAGACCTATGTCCTCTGTCCACGTAATATGTCAGATAAATCTAATGAACCAGAACCAAAAAGGTCAAAGAGATTGGCTTCCGCTGTTGCATTGAAAAAAATAAGAGCAATAAACTATATGTAATTAGTTTATTAGGTATAAATTTTGTTTATTTTTATTCATGTCTTTTTAGTTTTACTGCTGATGATGAACACTCTATATGTGTTCGAAATATCCAGTTAAATAATTTTATATCTATTCACTGTCAATAAAAAGGTTTCATCCCTATTTTGATCTGTTTTACTTTCGTCATGGAAAAGCAGTGTGGTCTTCAAAGTTATCTACTATGCAAAAAAGTGATTTTCCTAATTTTCAAGATCAGATGTTAAAATCCTGTGGTATTCTTGTTATTATCAGCTGCAGATTTTTGAATAAATAGAGAACGCACTGCAGCTTCCACGCCATACATCAGAGCTGTTTTTCAAGATGGGCTGCGCAGAACCTCTTGTTTAAGGTTTTTGATCACAAAAATTCATTGGCTGTTGTAGAATTTGTATTTTAATGGAGGTTTAAGCCTGCTGCTAAGGGTCTTACACAATAACAAATCGATTGGCTCTTTTAAAATTCTATTTTCTAGAAAGCTTACCACCTTCGGACAATAGTGATGTTTAGCGTCCAAAAATAGCAGAAAACGACATTCTGCTGCTGCATTCTGCTGCTCTTTCATTACTCAAATTGAGCACTAGATATTGTGATTTATTTTCAGTTTGGCCACTCATTTTCTGTTTTGTTTCTGTTGTGGGACTTTTCAATCCAATGCCATGTTTTGGGTGGTTTTAGGCTTTTTTTTTAATGTATGTTATATTTTTTGCAATAGGTTTTCATTTTTAAGAATAATCAAAAATAACAGTTACCATTCCTGAAAAGTGTTCAAATTTCGAATGGCAATTTTTGTCTCACTAGGCATTTTTTTTTTTTTTAAAGCGTCTTTAAACTTTCAGTTACTATGGACTGCTGTTCGCTCTCTATTAGGTTGCAGTCATTGCAGCAGCCATGATATTACAAAGTTGTACATTCCTCGTGAGAATGTTTAAAAGGTCGAAATAGAGCTTAAATTTAATGTTTTAGTTTAACAGAAACAAATGTTGGTGTCGATTTTGCCGCCTAAGTTAAACAAAGATCATTCGGTAAGGCTTATGGTGTATATTTAAGAAAATAAAGAAACAAATATTGATATTAGAAAACAATGAATTTTTTTCATGGAACTACAGAGTAACGTTGAACCTTGAGAGAAATAAATAAAAAAAACAAGTTTTTTTAAATGAAAGTAAGGAGCAACATTAAAACTTAAAACGAACAGAAATTAATCCTTATATGAAAGAGGTTTTTCCTCCTAAACGCCTCGTTTTTTACGCAAAAGTTTGACTCTTTCTCTTAACTCTATTTTTAAAACAGTAAGAAACTTTAGCTTAAAGAGCGGGGCGTTGAGGAGGAAAATCCCCTTTCATATACGGATTAATTTCTGTTCGTTTTAAGTTTTAATGTTGCTCCTTACTTTCATTTAAAAAAACTTGTTTTTTTTATTTAACTTCTGGGCGTTTTTGAATTAAGGCATGTTTTGGTCTTGGCTCTCCGTCCATAAATAATTAAAACGAAATTTGCATATTAATTAATTGCAATTAATCGGAAGATTTTGAGAAAAAAGGAGCGAGTGAGGAGGCCTAGTCGCCCTCCAAGTTTTTGATTACTTAAAAAAGCAACTAGAACTTTTAATTTTTTACAAACGATTTCATTGGTAAGAAATATACGTAACTTACGAATTAACTTACGTAACGAACTTCTATATTCGTATGTTTTTATTGCGTATATGAGGGGGTTCAACCCTCGTCGATACCTCGCTCTTTACACTAAAGCTTAGATTTTGTCCCAATTCCTTAAGAATGACCTCTAAATCACAAAGGCAGTAGAAGAAATAGTTGAAATTACTAAAAGTACTTTAGCGTAAAGAGTGAGGTATAACGAGGAGGTAAACCCCTCATATGCGTAATAATTTTTGTTCGTTATAAGTTTGAATGCTGCTCCTTACTTTCAGTAGAAAAAAAAACTTTTCATATTTATTTTTTCATATTTTTTTTCAAATAATAATAGAAAATCCTGCACCCCTTCATTGAAATTCTCTTCACCCATGAGAAGTTTCTCCATGGAAATATGCTCCCACGTACCCCCCCCCCCCTGGCTCTCCCCCTAAACCAGAAAACTCCCCTGAAAACGTCTGTGCCCTTCCCAGTAACCATTACTATAGGTAAACACAGGTCAAAGTTTGTAATTTGCAGCCCCTCCCACGGGGATCGCGGGGGAGTAAGTCGTCCCTAAAGACATAGTTATTAGGTTTTCGGACTATGATGAATAAAATGGCTATCTCCGAATTTTGATTCGGTAACTTTTGGGAAAAAAATGAGCGTGGGAGGGGGCCTAGGTGCCCTCCAATTTTCTTGGTCACTTAAAAAGGGCACTAGAACTTTTAATTCCCATTAGAATGATCCCTCTCTCGACATTCTAGGACCACTCAGTCGATGCGATCACCCTTGGGAAAAAAAACAAAACAAAAAAACAAACAAATAAACACGCATCCGTGATCTGTCTTCTGGCAAAAACGCGAAATTCCACATTTTTGTAGATAGGAGCTTGAAACTACTACAATAAGGTTCTCGAATACGCTGAATCTGATGGTGTGATTTTCGTTAAGATTGTATGACTTTTAGGGGGCATTTCTCCCTATTTTCCAAAATGAGGCAAATTTTCTCTGTCTCTTAACTTTCGATGGGTATAACTAATTTTGACGAAAGTTATATATTTAAAATCAGCATTAAAATGCGATTCTTTTAATGTAACTATTGGTATCAAAACTCCATTTTTTAGAGTTTCGGTTACTATTGAGCCGGGTTGCTCCTTACTACAGCTCGTTACCACGAACTGTTTGATAAAAGTTATTGTTTTGTATATTATTCAATATTTATCTACAAAATAGCTGAACGACTCTTAATGTGTTCCTACATTGGTAGGATTCTAAAATTTTGCACTTTACTGAAAACTGAGCTTGCTTGAATTTTTAAGAATTACAATTGTATATTAATAATTATCGATATTCATACCTAAAAATTGTTGAAGCCTTATAAATGGGGGAGACTACCTATGTAGGTTTTCTGGTCCCAACTGGAGATGATTTCTGTAAACGAAGGGATTTGCTACGACATAGTTCATATGAGGCACTTTTGTGGATAACCTTTGATAACCTCTGTGTCTCACGTAATCTGCAATACAATAATGAATCTTATCTAATTAGTTGGCCCTGGTGGCTAATTTTTATATAAATTTACTAAAATTATTTCAATTTGTAGGATCAGCTATTTGTCTCCAACTATCCTTGAAACGTACGCTTCATTAAGGTCTTTTGATGTTTCTCATTGCGAAATTCCATCGGCTGCAAATACAGCGTGGCACACAATTCCTAGGCTACGACGATTATATTTGGATGGAAATAAGATCAATTCTATAACCAATGATACCTTTATTGGATTAGACCGTGTTGAAGAACTAAACTTGATTCATCTACCCCTTCAAACTTTCCAGGTAAGCTTCGATTATAAGTCCTGATAGTTTCACTTATAGTGTCACTCACTTTTCCCAGAGTTTTTTTTTATCCACCTTATTAAGTTTAAGCATATTTAAGTTTTTTATATTAAGTATGTTAATTAAAGTAAATTAAGTTTAAGAATATTTAGATCGAATAAGAGCATCAGAAACTGAATATTTCTCATTGATGTTCCTTGGGCCTGGGCCGCTAGGGTTTTACTCGCTTTTTTGGACGAAACTGTCGATTCTCCAACATAGTTCAAACTGTTTTTTGGTACTTTTATAAGGTAAATTCGAATAACTGTATTGACCCAGATATTGCGGCTGTTGAGAAACGATTATAAAAACAGGTTGTTTCTTTTCGGAGCTCAGTGTCGAGCTAAATCTATCGCTGTTTTTTTTATGCCAATTTTTTTTTTAATCAATCGTTTGAATGACTCACTTTTGATAGATCAAAACAGTGATTATTGTCCTAGCTTAATTGGTTTACGAGTCATATTGATTCCATAACTTAAGACAATTGTATCCAAATTGTAAATTGCATATTTTACCTCGTCTTACTTCCCTTATAAGCCCATTAGAAGAGACGCACCTTTATTTATTTTTATTATTTAGTAGACAGAAGAACAATAGAAAAGGCCTTGCCTGGCTACCCGTTCGTCCAAGTTTAATAATGGATATTTATTTTAAAACTTTTCTTTTAAACTTTTCAGTTGCTGGTGATTCAGATGCTAATTACCGATCATTAGGTCAATCTACTACTACTACTACTACTAATAACTCACTGCAGCACCAAGCCACCTGAGGCCAACACAGCTGCGCACGCTCCTCCTCCAGCCCAATCTACTCAAGGCCTCCCTCTTTACACCCTCCCAGGAAGTTCCCATTTCCTTTAAATCTTTATTTATGACTTCCTCTAAACCCAAACAAGGACGACCTGCTTTCCGTGTAGCCCCAGACGGTTGGCCAAAAAGGACAATCTTCGGCAATCTGTCATCCTTCATCCGCATAACATGACCTAACCATCTCAACCTTTCTTTCACTATAGCCCTGGAAAGAGGGATTGAACCACATTTTTCGCACAGCCTACTGTTTGAAATACGGTCAGTCAGCCGGGTACCCAGAACAATCCGTAGACAATTTCTCTGGAAAACATCGAGTAAATTTCCATCTGCTTTTCGGAGCGCCCATGTTTCAGAGCCATAATTGACCACTATCATCAGTGTAGCTTCCAATACTCTAATCTTGGTTTGCAGACTTATCTTTCTATTCTTCCAAACTTTTTTTAACTGTGAAAAAAGGCCCTGAGCCTTAGCTATTCTAGATTTAACATCTTCACTGCTCTTACCATCTTTTCTAATAATACTACCAAGGTAAGTGAAGTTGCCAACCTTATCAATCTTTTCGTTACCCAACGTCACTTTTTCATTTTCTCCTATTCCTAGCCTTAGTGACTTAGTCTTCTTCATATTAATTTTCAAGCCTATTCTAGCACCACAAACTCGCAAAACCTCTAAAAATTCATTCATTTTGCTCACACTTTCACTTAATATGCTGAAATCGTCAGCATAATCTAAGTCCAGGAGCGTTTTAATTTGATTCCGTGGTCTCCAATTGCCTTTCCTGTGCTCCTTACGACGAAGTCCATCTAAATAATCCATACAAAGGGGGATAGAACACAACCCTGCTTAACTCCTGATTTGATAAAAAACCAGTTGCTAACCTCATTTCCTACTGTAACCGCAACAGTATTATTCTCATACAAAACTTAAATCACTTTAATGTATTTTTCTGGTAACCATATAAGGATGAGACCTTTGCTAACGCTCTTCTATCAACAGAATCAAAAGCTTGCTCATAATCGATAAAACTGAGGACCATAGGTGTTTGACAACGAAGGGATTTCTCATTTATTTACCTAAGAGAGAAAACTCGGTCGACATATCCTCTACCTTTTCTAAAACCGCACTGTTCTTGCCTTAACACTCTGTCTACAGCATCTCTCAGTCTAAAAAGTGTCATATTATTCAGTAATTTCCTACCTACAGCGACCAGACTAATACCTCGATAATTACGACACTCACCTTTGTCACCTTTCTTATACAGTGGTTTAATTAAGGTTTTCCTAAAATCATTAGGTACTTCTCCTTTTTCATAAATCATGTTTATAATCTTCAGTAGCTTATTCCTAACCTAAGAGCCACTATATTTAATAAATTCATTTATCACACTATCAGCACCTGGAACCTTATTATTTTTTAATCCTTTTGGTAGTGTCGCTAATTCTTCCTCACTAAACAAATCTTCCTTCACATCCAAGGTATCACAAACTTTTTCATTTTCATCTATATATTTTCCTGCAACTGTATCTCGGTTTAGCACATTCTCAAAATGCTCCACTCATCTTTCTTTAACTTTTTCTTTATCACTAATGGTGGCCCTATTTTTATCTTTAACTGGGTCTAATTCGGATTGACTACTCTTTCACTTTATTAACGTACCAGTGTAATATTTTTCTATTATGCCGTCTACCAGATCCTCGGCAATTTTATCCATGGCTTCCACTTCACATCTCCTTAATTCACATTTTAATGCTTTCTCCACTTTCTTTACATTCCTTTTGTTTTCATACGACCTATCACTCAGATAATTCTTGTACAGTCCCCTTCTACTCTCTATTAAACCTAAAGCTTTTTCACTAATATTCCTAGTTGCAGTCTTTCCGCTCTTCCCTAAGACACTATCAGCAACTTCACAAATTGTTGCTCTAAAATTATTCCATATATCTTCCACATTAAATAACGACGAAGACTACACTGCCTTTCCATATCAAACACCAAAAACAAGAAGAACAATAGGGAATGCTTTAAGACAGTGGGAAACAAATTAGAATGAATATTCGGCCCTATGTTTATTCCCACTGTCTTAAAAATTCCCTATTGTTCTTCTTGTTTTTGATCTTCCACATTGTCAAATTTTAAACTCTCAAGTTTAGTATTCAACTGTTCCTGGAAGTTTTAACGTTTTTAACGTTTTAACATTTTTTAATGTCGTAACATTCCAAGTTCCAATTTTCACGCTCTTTAAATCTTTGAAATTATTTTGGCCTCAGGAAAAGCAATGATCCCGGATACCAGTGCAGGACGGGGACCAATATATCTTCTCAAGTCGTACACCGAAGCAATTAAGCCGGCTTAGAGCCGGACAGCAAGAAGTCCCTGGGACCTCCAGTAAGTTGGAGGCTTTGTGCAATCCTGGGCCCATCTTGGGCACAACATGGTTTTCAGCACTTGGCGATGCTCTTCTATCAACAAGAGTCGAAATCCTGCACAGACAGTCCCAAGCCTATTACCTCCAACTCATTATTTATTCATGCCTACAAACATTATGCTACTACGGGGGGCGACCCATAGTAGATAAATTAGCTAGGAAGAGGTTTTTCAGCCCGAAAACGCCCGTCAAAACAATCTAAGCCCAGAAAAATATCCAATAATCAGAATTCCGTGCGAGTGCTGTGTTGTTTACTAGGCTATAGTTTCCTCAAGGGGCGCCACTGCTCAAGTGAGAAAAGTTGACCACAAGTTTCCCAGTCTTGTGGGTACCCCGAAAGGGTCGAGGAAGCCCTTTACAGAGGCATTTGTCCATAAATCTGGATCTTACGCCCTGCCGCAGTTGTCCTCCTATAGAGGATCCTCCCACGATGGTGTTCTGCATCACTATGTAATTTAGCCCATTACTAGGAGAAGGTTTGTAACTTAAATGACGGTTGGACACGCCAGTGGGCCCTGTTGAGTGTACATTTGAGGGACCTTCTTCCTCCTCGACCTGTATTTATTACCCCAGGAGAGGGTGCCCTAGCTTCTATTATGGACTCCCAGGGACAAGGTCCTTCTTGGTCTGTGCCTTCTCTACGTATCTGTAGGGTATTCCCCTATCTGTTGTCCTCTACCAAAACCTAGCATGATTATCTAATAATTAACTAACTAATAAATAGTTGCAGTAAAATGCAACTCTACTTTTAATTTAGACTGTAAAGTAAAGGATAAAAATAACACATACAAGTTCTGTTGTCCTCTGCTAAAACCTAGCATGCAAACTAAATATTAACTAACTAATGCAATTAATTAAGAGTTGTAATAAATTGCAACTTTCCTTTTAATTTATACCCTAAAATAAAGAAAAAAGAAAACACAAAAAAGCTCTATTGTACTTTACCAAAACTTAGCATGTTAACTAATAAATAGCCAATGTGGTCTGATTGAAACACCTCACAAGCCACATCTTATAAAAAAAAAAAAAAACACCCTTTGAGAATTTAAATTAAGAAGAATACTTATTAGAAACAATGCTAGTAATGCAGAAGTAGACCTAAATAGCCAATTTGGCATGTTTGAAACATTTCACAAACCACACCTTATAGAAAACACCTTTGAGAATTTAAATTAAGAAGAATACTTATTAGAAACAATTCTAATAATACAGAAGTAGACCTAAATAGCCTTTTTGGCCTGTTTGAAACATCTCACAAACAACGCCTTATAGAAAACACCTTAGAGAATTTAAATTAAGAAGAATACTTATAAGAAACAATGCTAGTAATACAGAAGTAGACCTAAATAGCCAATTTGGCCTGTTTGAAACATCTCACAAGCCAAACCTTATAGAAAATACCTTAGCGAATTTAATGTAAGAAGAATACTTATTAGAAACAATGCTAGTAATACATAAGAAGACCTAAATAGCCAATTTGGATTGTTTGAAACATCTAACAAGCCACCCCATGAATAAATTAGTTACAATCCAATAATTGCGGTTCTTCACGCCTTATCCTATGATTCAAATAAAAACAAAAAATTACATATTCAAAGCTTTTATAAAAGCAAATATTTGAAGTTTTTATTACAAATTCAGGTAAGATGTTTCCATAAAAAAACTATTTAATAAGATATATCTTCAGATTTTTTCTGAAATTATATCAATTTGGTATTTAAGTAATATTCTTTTTAAGAGTGTATTTATTTTTATTTCCTAACAGAATTGCAATCTTCTCTGTTGAACGTGAACTATTCTGACTGAGCAATTTGAACTATTCTGAATAGGAATTTAGATTTGAATTTTCATTTTCATTTTATTGAATTTTGACTAAAATTTGAATTCTGATTTTTTTTTTTTTTGAAGTCCTGAGTTCTCTACAAAAAATGTTTATAATAAAAAGCCAGAAGTTCTCTAAGAAATCTCTATTCAACATCTAATCCCTACTTTCTTTCAACACTCTCTGAAAGCATTAGCGTGGTAACCCAAGTCGTTACCAAAGTATATTAGCTTCACTATTTGATTACCTGAAAACACAGCGGCTTTTGATTTACCTTATTACTTACTCGTGGAAATATTTTAAGTCTCATAGGATATCATATTAAATAGTGTTACACATGACAAGGAAAAAATCTACATAGCCCCCCCACCATCCGTCATTATGATCACCGCTGATTCCAACTTTGCCCTCGCTTTTTCGACGAGAACATGAAAATTTTAGACTAATTCCAAAATTGGTTTTCGTGACACAGTAAATATGTTATTTCGTCGGCCCGGATAGAAACATCGTCTTTCAATTTATCTCTGTTCCCTCCCTAATTTATTATATGAGACCTACTTCTTGCCCTCTAACACAATCGGACACTTTTAACTTTCCGTGTGTGTGGTGTTTCCAGAGTATTCCCTTTGCGGACTCTGGAACTCTTGACTCATACAACGATTCCTAGGGTCTAATATTTAATCAGACAACCAAGAACAACCATCGTTACATTTTCCACTGAAACTAAATGTGGAAAATGAGTAATTTACAGTATTCAAAGTTTTTCCCCTGGGGCTATAAGGGTGATGGTGACATTACGCATTACTTACTTCTGATGAAACAGTTTAATTTTGCCAGTTGAAAAATTTTTAGAACCAAAAGTAATAAGAAAGGAAAACAAAACAAAAAGGTAATTAATCGAGAGCTTAAATTCCTATAAGATAACTTGTAAGATTTTTAAAATTGGAGAAAAAACTGTTAAATTACAAATAAAAGTAAGGAGTAAATTTGAAGGTATATATATGTTATATATGTATATATATATATATATATATATATATATATATATATATATATATATATATATATATATATATATATATATATATATATATATATATATATATATATATATATATATATATATATATATATATATATATATATATATATATAATATATATATATATATATATATATATATATATATATACATATATATATATATATATACATATATATATATATATATATATATATATATATATATATATATATATATATATATATATATATATATATATATATATTTTATAATCCCCTTTTATGGGGATTATAAAAATGTACAAATATTAAACTTGAGGCTACTCATAAGAAATTATGTGCCGGAAGACGTTTCCCTGACTTTCAAAAAATGTGGCAGAACACCCCAAAAAGGTAAGTGATCTTGACAAAAATTATGCCGCAAAATACCCTAGAGAGATGAAAAATCTGTCACTTTTTTTGAGAAGAGTAATTTCAAAACCATGATCGATCCTATAAATCAGATGAAGGCTCATTCTAACAGAAACTAGACCTACGTTGCCTGAGCAACGTGAAGTGTTGCGGCAACCTTTATCCGGCTTCGTCGAATAAAGTGTTGCGAGACCAACACTTTGGTTTTGTTTCTTTGCTATCGGTTAAACGCTGAAGTTGTCAGCCTATCGAAACTTTTAAAACATTGTGTTCAAAGAAGGACGAAATCAATAATCACATGATCAAAGGCTATTCCTCAGCGTTGAAAAAACAACAATAATAAAAGAATATCAAAAGAAGGGACTAAATTGACTTTGCAGTCAATTGAACTTTATCCTTTTCAGTCATAGACATCGTGACGGATCAAGACTTGGAACAATATCGTATATAATCTAGTTCGTATTATAAAGCTATCCGTAACTTTTTGGATAATTCGAAAAAGTTACGTGCCACGCCAGGCACGTGTTCTGGCGAGGGAATTCTTTGTCCAAGGGGCACGGGTTCAATCCCAGTTGTGACCAGTTATTTAGTTTTGGACGGGGGTCAGTGGCATGACTCTGTAAGCTCAGCCAGAGTCGACCCAGCTCTAAATGGGTACCTGGAGAAATCTGGGGAAGGTAAGCAGGAAGGGTGTGTGAAAAACACAGGATGGTTGGCCTCCAACCCCTCATTGCACTCCCTGGCTGAAGGGCCATGAAACGGAGATCAGCACCGCTGGTTTGGACCTTAAGGGTCTAGCGCCGTCTTACTTACTTACTTACTTACTACTCTTGAGGTTTCATAGATACACCTTTTTAACAACCTTGATACACATAGTGTCTCTCAACATTCCCTAAAAATTAATATTTATACCCTTACCCGTCCATTATATACTTCACAAGCTACCGTTCTTTATTATGCAGCATATGCTTAAACAAATGCCGATTGGTAATATTCACTCCTCTTGCCCCAGGGTCTGTGGGGGGTATGTTGTCCCTATTTCCTTTGTAACTATTAGGCTTGGAGATTACAGGACAGCCAAATAGAAAGTGATAGACTTCAAAGAAGACTATGCATTTTTAAGTTTGGCTGTATTGGTATGATGCCTGAAATTGAACGTAAAAATTCGGTATCTCTAATTCACTTAAGGGACATTTATATTGGTTCTTAATGTCAAAATAGGCCCAAATTTGTTCCTTCTTTAATCAGCTTCCAACTTACTTGGCATGTACACCAGGTTATATGAGCCTAATAAAGTCAAAGACAATATTTTGACAAAAAAGATTGTGTAGCATCAATTCATGACACCCAAAATGACCGAAAAAGTCTTCACTGGATAGGTACAAAATTTGTCTTATTCTACCAATTTAGTTCTGAAATAGCAAATATATCAGCAATTAGCCATTAACAAAGCTATGTTCATTAAAACTGAGAGACGTTATTTAACCTGAAAAACAGTTTTTCACAGAAAAACAAAAAGCAATATTAAAATGGTCTTCTTAATGTCATATCGAAGTGCTCATTTCCTATAACCAACACGCTCGATCCTCAGGTAAATATGAATTATTTAGTGCCTAACCCCTTGGTTAGCAGTCCATGAAAGGACGTTGACTTATTTAAATGAATGACTGATTTTTCCACTTCATTTATCTATCTGTCGATTAAGCCAAAACTTAGTATTTTTCATACACTTCAGTTGGTTCATTTATTTCAAATGTACTTACGCTTCCATTAACTTAGGGAAGGATAAAGGAAACTTTTACATCAATTCCTCCCTAAAACAGGAAAATGAATGGTTTTCCCTTAGGATTTTTTGTTAGTACGAATAACTCAATAAAAGGTTTAAAGACAAATAAGATATAAAAATAGAACTGTCAAAAAATCAAAATGATTTACTAATTGACTAATAACCGAGTTTTTTAGTTGCACAATACACTAAAAGAGGCAGGGGGTAACTGAAAGCAAATCAACGAGAAAAAGTTTTGACTGGTCTATTCGGGTGCATTTCAACAGATGCATTTCAATCCAATTTAGAAAGGAGGAACGGAGAAGCTTAAACAACATTGATAAACAACAAAACCAGCCTTGCTTTTCTTTGTAAGAATGTAATCTCTTAGGAGATATTTCCTGGAACAATAAGGGATCTATGGCCCCGCAGTACTCATGCTATAGGCTTATTGCAAGAATTCCTCAAAATGAAGAAATAATAGAAACCAATTTCAATTTCCATTCACCCTCCCCCTCCCTCTCCAAAAAATCCTTCTATTTTTATCGCAAGGTTCGTGGAAAGCTATGGGCGTAAAATACATTTTTTGTGGTTCATGTAGACTCCACTTCCTCCTAATATTGGCAAAGATTCACAAGATTCCCTGTGTATTACCTGATGCACTCTTCATAGATTGCTCTTCATATTGTTGTCAAAGCTCAAAAATGAAATTTTAAAGTTAATGTGTGCATTTTGAATTGACTACGCGCATCTTTAAAAGTGAATGCGCTGCCACACAGCATAACTCCATCTGAAACTGGGAAACTGAATATACACTAAATTTTAGAAAATCCTGTTTTCAATAACTTTAAATTGATTGGATATCTCAAAATTTTCATCAACAACTTTTTGCTTCTATGGGGCAAAATAGTAGCTTTTTCCCCACGACATGGCATTAAAGGCCACTCTTCCGAGGTTCAACCTTTTCTGCCACAAGAACAGAGCACATGAAGCTTTAACTGTGTTGCTGAGCAACACTTTAGTTTTGTCCCGTTTTTTTTTTGTTTTTTTTTTGTTTTTCCAGTGCTGCCGATGTTGGCTTATTCCTGGAAACTGGTAAGGGTCTAACCTGTGCGGTTTTTACGGAAAGTGTGGACCTCAGGCCGGATTGATGAATATGGCATTAAATTTAGGAAAGCTCCGCCGATCTCTTGCCTGGGGCCAAAAAGGATGGTTTTTGCTTGTCCACGAGCCAGAGCCTATGGTGTGCGAAGTGAAGTGGAGCTATGTAGCCTATGTCAGAGAGGAGTATCTGAAATTGTGCAGCCAAACTTTTGTTTCATCGAACCATGTTTCTGCTTTCGAGTGGAAAGCTCCGTTCTAGCAGGCAAGCAGGCAGGCACCAGTTTCAAATTGAAGATGGACTAAAATCTATAAGTGTTAAATATATGTGGCAGTTACCCGGCCCCACAGCCAATATATCTTCTTTGAGTGATAAAAAGAAAAATTTACAGAAGCAGAAAAACAGCATTTTCCCACAGGTCCGAAAGTGCTGCCGTGATTTTGGCTGGGTTTATCATTTGTTTTTTCGGACTTGGGATTGAGGTGGAGAAATGTTATCAGATGTGCCACTTAAACTTAGAAGTTCTCTCATTGCTACAGAAATTGGAGCTTATCCTTTGCCCATTTCTAAGTGGTGACGTTAGAAAGTTGGCCTACGGCAAAAAAAAATCAAATTTGAACTAAGACAGATAGAATTTTTTTTGACGGCAATCGATAGCTCTTGATGAGCTGATCAAAGTATATCTCATCCATTTTTTGGTACAAAAATTCCTTTATGAGATATACTAGTTTGAAACTTCCAAGGGGTTGACAACTTGAGTTGTAGGGTACACACTGAAACCAAAAATAAGCCGATACCAATTGTGAGACATGTAAGGGAGTTGTAAGAAAGGTCAGCTGTTAGCTCATAACCATCTTCGGCAGTGAGGGGTTTGCAAATTTTGCCATTTGGTGTACCTATTATTTGTTTCCTGTGTATTTGATGCTAAGACCGAGTTGGTTCCATTGCTAAGACATGTAGGGGACTTGTAAGTAATAATCGTCTGTTAGGCTACAATCATCTTTAGTGAAGAGGGGTTTATAAATTTTGCTAGTTGGTGTAGCCCACCCATACTCACTGTAACCTAGAATTATGTGTTTACGCAACAGGTACAAACGATAACGTAAAACAACGTGGCAGTTTCGTAATAATTAATAGACTGTCATCTATGGTATTTTGGTCCTGAACAGTTACGGATAGCTTTATAATACCAACTAGATTATATAAGATATTGTTACAAGTCTTGATCCGGCACATAATTTCTTATGAGTAACCTCAAGTGTGATGAATTACTCAAGCACATTTTTGTAATCCCCATTAAAGGCTAATTTTTTCATGTCTTGTGTTATCATAGATCGTTTTTTTACCATCAGTACGAGATACACTTTACTCATGACTCATTACCATGAACATTTTAATATAACTCTTCACTTTGCTATGAAAAGCATCTTTTTTCTCAAATATTTAAAATATTTTTTGTCTCTTTTATTTGATTTATTTGTGTTATTGCTTAATATTTGAATTATATTTTACTTGTTAATTTTTTTATATAAGTTTTACTGTAACTCAAATGTTATACAAAATATGAATATTTAAACTTTCCAGTCAACAGTAGCTTTATCTGATGAATCTTTAATAATATTATTAATAAAATTTCATCTGAATGGAAGGGATGTGGCGCTCATTATACCCCATTTCCATTTTTCCTACCTTAATACCAGTAAGCATGTGAATGTAGTCTTGTATTTTACACAGAAAAGATTGTCAAGGGGACACTTCCAGATGGAAAGGGAAGGATTTGTCACATGAATTGAAAATATACAAAAATTCATATATTATAGGGATGGAGCCATCATGATCTCAGATCTGTAGACATCTTCGGATATGAATGAATTTTAGGCTTCATTTTTATTTAAAGAATTTTTTGATTTTATGGTTCGATGTTATTTGATGTCAAACGAAGTAGTTTTCTAAATAATTGGTTATTGTTTTGAAAATAATGTGAAAATCACATATCAATACAACTTGATTTATTTCCTAGATTTGTACCTTTTTGAGAGTCTGCAGTTTTAAAGTAGATCAGTGGAAATAAAGTTTGAGTTTACTTGCTAAGGATCGATATAGGCATATTTTTCTTTCAAAATTTTTAACTGTTAATGTCCTTTCATATAGTGTTCTTACCGCAAAAGTTCCAAACCCTTCGGAGAACAAAAATATTCGGTACACTATAGGGTATAACGAATCAATATCACCTGTTTTTTTTAAATATATTGTTTTACTCTTGGTTTCGTATTGTCCAGTATAAATACACAATAAATTGTTTGTCAGTTGGGGAGGAAACAAATTTGAGCCCATTCTGGGGTTCTAGAATTCAAAGAGCAATTGTTTCAAATAGCTCTGGCTTTCATTCAGACCTACATCTTGTTTATATGCCTTGTAAGATGCAAAATCATACAAAACAAATTTTGGTCCATTCACTAGTGTCACAGACCAATGTAGCGAAAATTTAATGCAGATATTAAATTTTTATAATATGGATGCAGATTTTACTTCAGCTTACCTTTCTTCCTGGTCCCAATCTAGTGTCAAGCTAGTAGAGTCAAGCTAGCCCCCTAATACCCCCCCGAAATCGTAAAAATTATCCCCCAAGCTGATCTTAAAATACAGTAAATACATTATTTTGGTAACTTAAGTGCACATGGATTCTTTCGTTCTATGTCACTACTCCAGTGGTAATAGAGTTTGGTCAAATTTCGATTTAGTCCAATTTATAATACCAAGAGTTTTAAACAGATTGTAAAGAAAATCCTTAGACAATTCTCCTTATCCCCATTCCCTCAATTCAAGATCTGAGATCAACTTTTCCTCTCTCCTTCCCCCGACACTCGCAACATGTTAAGCTAGATTGACGTTTAGATTGATTGGAGACGAAAATAACGGTCGGCCTTCAGCCCCAAATTTTCTTAATCACCCGAAAGTTTGAACTGGAATTTTTTGGAATTAATAATTAATAGAGTGTTATCTATGGTATTTTGGTCCTGAAAAGTTACGGATAGCTTTATAATACCAACTAGATTATATAAGATATTGTTACAAGTCTTGATCCGTCACGATGTCTACGATTGAAAAGGATAAAGTTCAATTGGCCGCAAAGTCAATTTAGTCCCTTCTTTCGATATTCTTTTGTTATTGTTGTTTTTTCAACGCTGAGGAATAGCCTTTGATCATGTGATTACTGATCGCGTCCTTCTTTGAACATAATGTTGTAAAAGTTTCGATAGGCTGACAACTAAATAGGCAAACAAAACCAAAGTGTTGCTCTCGCAACACTTTATTCGGTGAAGCCGGACAAAGGTTGCCGCAACACTTCACGTTGCTCAGGCAACGTAGGTCTAGTTTCTGTTTGAATGAGCCTTCATCTGATTTATAGGATCGATCATGGTTTTAAAATTACTCTTCTCGAAAAAAGTGCAACATTTTTCGTCTCTCTAGGATATTTTGCGGCATAATTTTTGTCAAGATCACTTACCTTTTTCGGGTGTTCTGCAACATTTTTTGAAAGTCAGAAAAACGTCTTACGGCACATAATTTCTTATGAGTAAACTCAAGTGTGATGAATTGCTCAAGCACATTTTTGTAATCCCCATTAAAGGCTAATTTTTTCATGTCTTGTGTTATCATAGATCGTTTTTTTCTTTACCATCAGTACGAGATACACTTTACTCATGACTCATTACCATAAACATTTTAATATAACTCTTCACTTCGCTATGAAAAGCAAATTTTTTCTCAAAAATTAAAAATATTTTTTGTCTCTTTTATTTGATTTATTTGTGTTATTGCTTAATATTTGAATTATGTTTAACTTGTTAATATTTTTATATAATTTTTACTGTAACTCAAATGTTATACAAAATATGAGTATTTAAACTTTCCAGTCAACAGTAGCTTTATCTGATGAATCTTTAATAATATTATTAATAAAATTTCATCTGAATAGAAGGGATGTTGCGCTCATTATACCCCATCTTCATTTTTCCTACCTTAATACCAGTAAGCATGTGAATGTAGTCTTGTATTTTACACAGAAAAGATTGTCAAGGGGACACTTCCAGATGGAAAGGGAATGATTTGTCACATGAATTGAAAATATACAAAAATTCATATATTATATAGCCATCATGATCTCAGTTCTGTAGACATCTTCGGATATGAATGAATTTAAGGCTTCATTTTTATTTAAAGAATTTTTTGATTTTATGGTTTGATGTTATTTGATATCAAACGAAGTAGCTTTCTAAATAATTGGTTTATTGTTTTGAAAATAATGTGAAAATCACATATCAATACAACTTGATTTATTTCCTAGATTTGTACCTTTTTGAGAGTCTGCAGTTTTAAAGTAGATCAGTGGAAATAAAGTTCGAGTTTACTTGCTAAGGATCGATATAGGCATATTTTTCTTTCAAAATTTTTAACTGTTAATGTCCTTTCATATAGTATTCTTACCGCAAAAGTTCCAAACCCTTCGGAGAACAAAAATATTCGGTACACTATAGGGGTTAACGAATCAATACCACCTGTTTTTTTTTAAATATATTGTTTTACTGTTGGTTTCGTATTGTCCAGTATAAATGCACAATAAATTGTTTGTCAGTTGGGGAGGAAACAAATTTGAGCCCATTTTGGGATTCTACAATTCAAAGAGCAATTGTTTCAAATAGCTCTGGCTTTCATTCAGACCTACATCTTGTTTATATGCCTTGTAAGATGCAAAATCATACAAAACAAATTTTGGTCCATTTACTAGTGTCACAGACCAAAGTAGCGAAAATTTAATGCAGATATTAAATTTTTATAATCTGGATGCAGATTTTACTTCAGCTTACCTTTCTCCCTGGTCCCAATCTAGTGTCAAGCTAGTAGAGTCAAGCTAGCCCCCTAATACCCACCTGAAATCGTAAAATTATCCCCCATGCTGATCTTAAAATACAGTAAATACATTATTTTGGTAACTTAAGTGCACATGGATTCTTTCGTTCTATATCACTACTCCAGTGGTAATAGAGTTTGGTCAAATTTAGATTTAGTCCAATTTATAATACCAAGTGTTTTAAACAGATTGTAAAGAAAATCCTTGGACCATTCTCCTTATCCCCATTCCCTCAATTCAAGATTTGAAATCAACTTTTCCTCTCTCCTTTCCCCGACACTCGCAACATGTTAAGCTAGATTGAGGTTTAGATTGATTGGAGACGAAAATAACGGTCGGCCTTCAGCCCCAAATTTTAAAGTCGCTGGCTCCTTCTTCATCACCAGAAAGTTTGAACTGGATAGCCCAGCTGTCCCTGATATACTGAAGGCAAGGCCGTATCCAGAGGGGGTGTTAGGGGATTTGCCCTCCCCCCTCTTTGGGGTCTAACCATTCTTCTTTTCTCCGACATTTTAAAAAAATAATATAAATAAATTTTTGATACGCTTTGAAGTTTGTTTTTTGTAAGATGTTCCCCACAAAAAATTTGGTTGTGACCCTCTCCCTTCCCACTGAAAAAATTCTAGATACGGCCCTGATAGAATGTGAGCTATTGGATGGAATGGATGCGCGCGGTGTCTTTAGATTTATCTCTTACCCCTCCACCAAGTCGAAATTAGAGTTTTGTTTGACCTTCTAATTCTACCTAAAAACCTCAACTCAATATCACAGACCTTTCTTAAGGTCTGTTCTTATGCAAACTTTGGTAAATGTAGTGTCGTTTGATTTTTATTCCTACTTCATTTTGAAACGATCCTGCTCCCATAGGTGCTTAAACTCCCAAAACTTTTAAGGTATATTTGAGACAAAATAATTTCAACCCTCCTCCCCCGTAAGTAAAAGTTCGAGGTTTCATCCTGCACTTCCAAAAGATAGGAAATATCGTGCCCCCAGCAATTATCAACATAGTGCATATACACTATTTTGCTAGCTTGGTAATATACATTATATTTTCATTTATGCCTCTACTTAACATTGAGTGTATTCTGAAGCCTATAGGAGTACACAGTACTAAAACATTTATATTGCTCGAAGACAAAGCATAATTCAACCCTTCTATGCAACAATAAACTGGAAGTCGCCTTGTTCCTCTCACCTTTCCTTTTCCTAGTTTATATGAAAGTTTAAACGCCGTTCCCTGAGCCATTCCCGAGATATTTTTGGGTCTTGAACTTTTATAACCTATATACGCAGAGTTCCTTTTGATTTGCGCATACCGTCTGGTCCAAGTCATAATTCGATGTCCCCTAATCCCACTTAACCCTCCCTGAAAGCTTTAACCTGATAATCAAAACCTCTGGTAAGGTATTTTCACACGAATAGTTATTGAAGCAAGATTTTAGAAACATTATAAAGAATCCGAGAAAAAAATTGTTTAACCCCTTTCCCTACTCCAACATAAAATTTAGAGTTTCGTTGACCCAACCACCCATTATTCTTTCCCCAATAGTACCTGAAAATTTGAACGGCATTCTATTCAAATCTTTCTTTCCCAAGCCATTACCAAGACATGGTAGATATGCTATATAGATTATTATGGATGCAAATAGCATCTTTTGATTTTACCCACCCCTTCCCAAGTAAAAATGCTCGGTCCAATTCAGACCCCAACTCTTTCTGGAAATTCCAGTTTTACACACTAAGCTGTTCCTGGGATATTTTAGATGGGTACTTTCGAAAACCGGGCATCACAAACTGTCTTTTGATTTACCTCACTGCTTAGCCGTGAGCATGTTAGAAGCCCAGTATGAGCTTTTAGGAAAATAATTTGTGAAGTTACTGATAGTGTCTTAGGGAAGGTTAAGAACGCAGCTTGGAATATTGTTGAAAATGCTTTATGTCCAATAGAGAGGAGAAGGGGCTTGTACAAGAATTATCTGAGTGATAGATCATATGAAAATAAAAAGCGATATAAAGAAAGTGGAGGAGGTATTGAAATATGAACTAAGGAGGTGGGAAGTGGAGACCATGGATAAAATTACCGAGGCTCTGGAGAAATGCAGCTAGACGACATAATAGTAAAACATTGTACGGCATGTTTATAAATTGAAAGGGAACAGTCAATCCGTTAACTTAAAGAGAGATGGCTAGAATATTTTGAGAATATGCTAAATGGGGATTGAATTGCAGGAAAAGATACAGGAAAGTGAAAAAAGTTTGTGATACGTTAGATGTGAGGGAATTTTTTTTGTTAAGAATAACTAGTAACAACACTAAAAGGATTAAAAAATAAAAAGGCCCCAGCTGCTGACAGTGTGGCAAAAATTTTCTTAAACATGATGGCTCTGAGGTTGGAAATAAACTACTGAATTTTCTAAATATGATTTTTTAAAAAGGGAAAGTACTTAGCAATTTCAGGAAAACCCTAATTAAACAACTGTTTAAGAAAGATGATAAGAATGAGTACGGTAATTATAAAGGCGTTAGCCTGGTCTCCGTGGGCAGCAAATTACGTTTTAGACAAATTTTCACTCCTAAGTTAATAATTGAGAAGTACCTGAGTTATCAAACACCCTTAGTCCTCTGCTTTATAGATTATGAGCAAGGGCTCGAAAGATGAGTTTTAGAGAAGGTCTTATCCTTGTATTATATACCAGAAAAATACATAAAAGTGATTAGTGCTATGTATAAACATGATATTGCTGCGTAAGGTATTAAATAAGGTTAACAGCTGGTTTCCTATTAAATCAGAAGCAGGGTTTTGTTCTATCTCCCTTTATATAGACATTTGGTGGACCTTGCCTTAAGAAGCACAGAAAAAGCAGTGGGAGAACACGGAATCAAATGGGGAAGAAAAATTTTCCTGGACTTTGAATATGCTGATGATTTAAGCATTCTAGATGAAAGTATAAGCAAAATTAATGAATTTTTAGAGGTCTTACGAGTTCAGTTTGCTAGAATAGGTTTGAAAATTAATCTCAAGAAGAATAAGTCGCTAAGGCTAGGAATAAGTGAAAATGAATAGGTGATGTTGAGTAATAAAAATTTTGATCAAGTGGGCAGCTTCACTTACATTGGAAGCATTATTAGTAGAGACGATGTGGCCAGAGAAGATGTTAAAAGTAGAATAGCCAAGGCTCAGGGTGTTTTTCACAGTTGATAAAAGTAATGACAAAATAAGTCTGCGAACCACAGCTGGAATATTACAAGCTATAATGATGACAGTGGTCAAATACGGTTCTGAAGCAGGGGCACTCCGAAAAATGGACCAGAATTTACTTAATGTTTTTAGAGAAATTCCCTACGGATTGTTATGGGTACCAGGCTGACAAACCGTATTTCAAACAGTAGGCTGTACGAAGAGTGTGGTTCAATCTCGCTTTCTAGGGCTATAATAAGAGAAAGATTGAGATTACTAGAGCCTGTTCTTTGGATGAAGACTGACATATTGCCGAAGATTGTCGTGTTCGGCCAACCGTCTAAGACTAAACGGAAAGCAGCTCGTCCGCGGTCGGTGTGGGAGAATGCTATAAAAAAGATTAAGGAAAATAAAAACTTTCCCTGAGGTTGTAAAGAAGGAGGCCATGAATAGTTTAGGATTGAGGAGGAGCGCCTGCAGCTTTGGCCTCAGAGGCTTAGTTCTGCGGTGAGTTGTTAGTAGCAGTAGTAATATTAGTATATGAGCTTACTGTACAAAAAAAGGTTTTGTGAATCACAGAAAATAATTATATAGCCTGTCCCCCATCGTTCTCAAAATTGAATTTCAAGCCATCTTGTCCCACCCTATGTCATGTCTAGAAGACAGCGGAAAGGAAATCTTGGGCAAAATGTTTTCTTCTGTTTTTTAAGACTTTGACTTACATCGTTTTTCTTTGCCTTTTTTTGTTTTTTCACTTTCTATTCATTCTCTCTCTTTTTCTCTCTTTCCAAAAGGTTCTTGTAGCTCTGTAGCTTTCCAAAGCTACAAAAACTGGCCCATCAAGATAGCATAACCACTGTTAACTGAAAATTACACCCATTGATAAACAAATTTGCTGGAAAATACCTTAGATAAAGGTCAATACAGACATCATCACATCTCAGCAAAAGATAAAATTCCAAACTAAAAAAATCACTGATTTTATTTCCTATGTAAAAAGTTTCAAAGCGTTAAAACTATTCTGATGTAGCTCTTTCCTCGTTTTTGTCTTAAGCATAGTTTAGCTTGAGAGCTAAACTCCCTAATGTTATCCCAGATTGCCAGTTAAAAACCCAAAGGTCCCTGAATGGTTTTATCAACTCGTACACGCATGAAACGCTTATCAACGGTTGATATTCAAGAATATTTGAGTTCGCTTGTAACCAATCTGAGGCTAAAGCTAAAAAATAGAAATCCTAAATCATTCTGTAGTTTTTCCTACCAAGACTTCCACAGATTTTAAATCTATTTTCAAAAGAAAACAATTGTAGTCTCTATTACTGTCTTCTCCTAAAGGATTAAGTAAAAAAAAAAAAAAAACAACGTTTTCCAAAAACAAAATGTAGTTTTATTCAGATTTCAAGTAGTAGAGACAAAATTAAATTTACATTAATGTCAAGAAGAGCTTGAAAAGCCCAGCAGTCGTTGATGAATCGAAATTAGAATCATTGAAATTTTTATGTCCAAAAACCATAGACTGGGGGTTTCTAGCCCCAGTATCTCGAAAACTGAAGGTCAATCTCCGAGGTTTGAAGCCAATGCTATTTTCCTATAGCAGTGAAATGCGTATTAACAACAGACACGAGCAGATTCTTTGATGAAAAAATTCCTGTGGCTTCATTGAAAGCTTTAACATGAATAGGCCGAACAAATTTGCATTTTTTTTCTTTAGAGCTTCATTAAAAATTAATTAGTGGGGACACCTCTAATTTTTAAGAGTAGTAATAAAATTAATTTTATAAGACGTAGAGAATTGTAAAGTAGCCTCTCGATTTGCCACGAGATTTCAAAATTTTTGGCCGTGAATTTTTAATTTTGTTATCATCAGTTTCCTTTAAAATTTGCCATTTAAGATATTCTTCCTTTATTATTTAAAAGGGTTGTACTAATCATACAGCCTTGATTTTTGGGTCGTTTTGTAGATCTTATACCGATAAATCATCCCAAAGATTCTCAAGTTTGTAGTTATGTGGAATGATTTTTAGCAATAATTCTTAGTATTCAAGATTTCCTCCTTTCTCATTGGCTTAACCACTCCTTGAGGGGTTTGCCAGAATATCATTAAGAATGTTGACATCTCCTTAGCATTGCGACCAGATTTAAAAGGAATTTGAAAACATGTATAATTGGCAACAACACCTTGAGGCAATATCATATTTAACACTTCATACGAATTGGCATTTTTTAGGTTACAAAGCTGTTACAAAGCAGATAACATTATTGGCCTTTAAAAGTAAAGAAACACCGATTGTAGGCCTATAAAATGTATGAACCTTATTTTTAAAAAGAAAATTATTCTTAAAAACACATCATTTTAAACATTATTGGCCTTTAAAAGTAAAGAAACACCGATTGTAGACCTATAAAATGTATGAACGTTATTTTTAAAAAGAAAATTAAACACATCATTTTAAATATTATTGGCCTTTAAAAGTAAAGAAACACCGATTGTAGACCTATAAAATGTATGAGCCTTATTTTTAAAAAGAAAATTATTCTTAAAAACACATCACTTTAAACATTATTGGCCTTTAAAAGTAAAGAAACACCGATTGCAGACCTATAAAATGTATGAACGTTAATTTTAAAAAGAAAATTATTCTTAAAAACATAATATTTTAATCATTATTGGCCTTTAAAAGTAAAGAAACACCGATTGTACGCCTATAAAATGTATGAACGTTATTTTTAAAAAGAACAATAACCTTAAAGACACATTATTGTAGGCCTATAAAATGTATGAATATAATTTTTAAAAAGAACGTTATTCTTTAAAACACATTATTTTAAACATTATTGGCTCTTAAAAGTAAAGAAACGCCGATTGTAGGCCTATAAAATATACGAACATTATTTTTTTTAAAAATCTAAAGTTGTAGGATATTCGTCAATTTTAGTTCCACGGGATCTCATTTCATTACTAATAGTGCCGTATCTTAGAATATTTTGGTTTTCCCCCATCATCTCATAAAGTTGACGATTTATAGGCTCGTTCATAAATGATTGATTACCCCGGTTTGGAACCGGGGTAATCATATACTTTGCTTCACGGAGTAATGCATATACTGCTAAATTAATGTCATTTAAAGAATCAATTTTAAGAATCAATTGATTGCTTTAAAAGGAAAATCAGAGGCTTAATGCCGGTCAGGATTTAAAATAAGAGCTCTGAGTCAAGAGGTCCTTCTAAATATCAAAATTCATTAAGATCCGATCACCCACTCGTAAGTTAAAAATACTTCATTTTTTCTAATTTTTCCTCTTCCGTCAGCCCGCCAGATGGTCGAATCGGGGAAAACAACTGTAACGAGTCAATTAGTGCAGCTCCCTGACATGCCTAACAATTTTCATCGTCCTAGCACGTCCAGAAGCACTAAACTCACCAAGGTGCTGAACCACACCACCTAACTCCCCCAAAGAAAGCGGATCCAGTCCGGTTTCGTCAATTACGTATCTACTGCGTTTATAAGCATTTTCCAAGATTTCCGGTTTCCCCCTCCAACTCCCCCCCCAATGTCAACAGATCTGGTCGGGATTTGAAAGAAGAGCTCTGACACATGAGTTTCTCCTAATTATCAAATTTTATTAAGATCCGGTCACCCATTCTTAAGTTAAAAACACCTCAATTTTTCTAATTTTCCCAAATTAACAACTTCCAGCTCCCCCAAAGAGAATGGATCCGTACCAATAATGTCAATCTCGTATCTATAGCTTGTGCTTATTCTTCCCATCAAGTTTCATCTCGATCTCTCCACTCTAAGCGTTTCCCAAGATTTCCGGTTTCCAAGGTTTCTGTTTTTCCCTCCAGCCCTCTATGTCCTTGCATCAAATTCTTACTGAAAATGGATTATCTGAGACATAAGATTCTTCTACATATTAAGTTTCATTAAGATCCGATCACCCATTCGTAAGATACCTCGATTTTCACGTTTTCCAAGAATTCCAGTTTCTCCCTCCAGCTCCCTTCAATGTCATCGGATCTGGTCGGGATTTAAAATGATAGTTTTAAAGCACAAGATCCTTCTAGATATCAAACTTCATTAAGATCTGAACACCCGTTCGAAAGTTACAAATACCTCATTTTTTCTAATTTTACCGAATTACCCCCCTCCCCCCCAAATCCACCAAAGAGAGTGGATCCGATTCGGTTATGTCAGTCACCTATCTTGGACTTGTGCTTATTCTTTCCACCAAGTTTCATCCTGATCTCTCCGCTTTAAGCGTTTTCCTATATTTCCTGCCCCCCCCCCCCCAAATGACACTGGATCTGGTAGGGATTAAAATGAGACATTTGGGTTTCGAGATCCTTCTAAATATGAAATTTCATTAAGGTACGATCACTCTTTCATAAGTTAAAATACTTAATTTTGTCTAATTTTTTAGAATTACCCCCCCCCCCCCCAACTCCCCCAAAGAGAGCAGATCCGTTCCGGCTATGTCAATCCCGTTTCTAGGACTTGTACTTATTTTTACCACCAAGTTTCATCCCGACCCCTATACTCCAAGCGTTTTCCAAGATTTTAGGTCTCCCCCCAACTTCCTCTTCACCGGATCCGGTCGAGATTTAAAATAAGAGCTCCGAGACATGATATCCTTCCAAATATCAACTTTCAATAAGATCCAATCTCTCCTTCGTAAGTTGAAAATACCTTATTTTTTTTAATTTTTCAGAATTAACCCTCCTTTTCCCAACTCCCCTGAAGAGAGCAGATCTGTTCCAGTTACGTCAATCTCATATCTAGGACTTAAGATTATTTTTACCACCAAGTTTCATTCCGATCCCCCCACTCTAAGCGTTTTCCATGATTTTAGGTTTCACCTCCCATCTTCCCGCCACTGTCACCAGATCCGGTCGGAATTTAAAATAAGAGCTAGGAGACACGATATTCTTCCAAACATCAAATTTCATTGATATCTGATGACTCTTTCCTAAGTTAAAAATACCTCATTTTTTCTAATTTTTCAGAGTTAACCCTCCCTCCCCCAACTCCTTCAAAGAGAGCGAATCCAGTCCGGTTACGTCAATCACGTATCTGCGATATTTGCTTATTCTACCCACCAAGTTTCATCCCGATCTCTTCAATCTAATCATTTTCCAAGATTTTCGGTTTCCCCCTCCACCTCCGCCTACTCTCACCGGATCTGGTTGGGATTTGTAATAAGAGTGCTGAAGCACAAGATCCTTCTAAATATCAAGTTTCATTAAGATCTGATTACCCGTCCATAAATTACAAATACCTCATTTTTAATTTTTCCGAATCCCCCCCCCTCAACTCTCCCAAAGAGTGCGGATCCGGTCCAGTTATGTCAGTCACGTATCTTGGATATGTGCTTATTCTTGCCACCAAATTTCATCCTGACCTCTCCACTCTGAGCGTTTTCCAAGATTTCTGATACCCCCCCCCCCCACAACTCTCCCCAATGAAACTGGATTGAGCCAGATCTAAAATGAAAGATCTGAGTTGCAAGATCCTTCTAAATATGAGATTTCATTAAGATTCGATCACTCCCTCGTAGCTTAAAAACACCTCATTTTTTCGAATTAACCGTCACTCAACCCCCCCCCCCCCCCCCACTGACGGTCGAATCGGATAAATGAATATTTCTAATTTAATCTTGTCTGGTACTGATTTTTCTCATTTTTCAGAATTAACTCTCCCCCCAACTTCTCCAAAGAGAGCGGACCCGTTCCGAATATGTCAATCACGTATCTAGGATTTGTGCTCATTTTTACCACCAAGTTTCATCCCGGTCTTTTTTTTCGAATTAACCTTCTCCCGGCTCCCCCCCAGATGATCAAATTGGGGAAACGACTATTTCTAATTTAATCTAGTCTGGTTACTGATACGCCTGCCAAATCTCATCGTCCTAGCTTATCTGGAAGTGCCTAAACTAGTAAAACAGGGAAAGACAGACAGACAGACCGACAGAATTTATGGTCACTATATGTCACTTCGTAAACACAAAGTGCCACAAAAATTTGTTAATACCACAGAAATTTACGAAACTTTTTCTAAGACCTTTTAAGCCCTGAAAGCAAGAGAAAAATTATGGTCTAACTCGGTGTCTTCAAGTATCGCCCCGATTTACGAACAATTAGCTACAACTAAAGCCCAGCTGGAGAAAATAAAAAGTCATCTGCTGGAAAATATAACCAATCAAACAGGTCGTGGTAACGAACTGTAGTAAGAAGCGACCCGGCTCAATAGCAACCAAAACTCTATAAAATGGAATTTTGATACCAATAGTTACATCAAAAGAATCGCATTTTATTGTTGATTTTAAATATATAAGTTTCATCAAGACCAGTTATACCCATCGAAAGTTACGAGCCTGAGAAAATTTGCCTCATTTTAGAAAATAGGGGAAAACACCCCGTAAAAGTCATAGAATCTTAACGTAGAACCTTATTGTTACCTTATTGTTCCCGTTACCTTATTGTAGAAGTTTCAAGCTCCTATCTACAAATATGTGGAATTTCGCATTTTTTTTTGCCAGAAGACAGATCACGGATGCGTGTTTATTTATTTTTTTTTTCTCTGGGGTGATCTTATCGACTGAGTGGTCCTAGAATGTCGCAAAAAGGCTCATTCCAACGGAAATTAAAAGTTCTAGAACCCTTTTTAAATGAACAAAAAATTGGAGGGCACCTAGGCCCCCTCCCACGCTCATTTTTTCCCAAAAGTCTCCGGATCAAAATTATGAGATAGCCATTTTATTCACCATAGTCGAAAAACCTAATGACTATGTCTTTAGGGGCGACTCACTCCCCCGCAGTCACCGTGGGAGGGGCTGCAAGTCACAAACTTTGACCTGTGTTTACATATAGTAATGGTTACTGGGAAGTGTACAGACGTTTTCAGGGAGATTTTTTTTTGGTTTAGGGGGGAGAGTTGAGGGGGAGGGGTTACTTGGGAGGATATTTCCATGGAGAAACTTCTCGTGGGGGAAGATAATTTCAATGAAGGGGACGCAGGATTTTCTAGCATTATTTGAAAAAACAACGAAAAAATAAATATGAAAAGTTTTTTTCTACTGAAAGTAAGGAGCAGCATTAAAACTTAAACGAACAAAAATTATTACGCATATGAGGGGTTTACCTTCTCGTTATACCTCACTCTTTACGGCTACAAGTATTTTTAGTAATTTCAACTATTTATTCTACGACCTTTGTGATTCAGAGGTCATTCTTAAGGAATTGGGACAAAATCTAAGCTTTAGTGTAAAGAGCGAGGTAACAACGAGGGTGGGTTTAACCCCCTAATATTCGTAATAAAAACATACTAATATAGAGGTTCGTTACGTAAGTTAATTCGTAAGTTATGTATATTTTTTACCAATGAAGACGTTTGTAAAAAAATAAAAGTTCTAGTTGCTTTTTTAATCAATCAAAAACTTGGAGGGCAACTAGGCCTAATCCCTCGCTCCTTTTTCTCAAAATCTTCTGATTAATTGCAATTAATTAATATGCAAATTTCGTTTTAATTATATATGTGCAGAGAGCCAAGATCAAAACATGCATTAATTCAAAAACGTCCAGAAATTAAATAAAAAAAGCAAGTTTTTTTAAATGAAAGTAAGGAGCAACAACAAAACTTAAAACGAACAGAAATTACTCCGTATATGAAAGGAGTTTTTCCTCCTCAACGCCCCGCTCTGTACGCTAAAGTTTCTTACAGTTTTAAAATAGAGTTAAGAGAAGTGTCAAATTTTAGCGTAAAGAGCGGGGCGTTGAGGAGGAAAAGCCCATTTCATATACGGAGTAATTTCTGTTCGTTTTAAGTTTTAATGCTGCTCCTTACTTTCATTTACTTTCAGTTACTGAAAAGTTCAATGACCCAAATTAATTGAACAAAGAAGGTACTGAACTGATAATCGAGCCAGGTTTATGATTCAATCACGCTCGAGTTTAATCCAAAGTTTGCAAAAATTGAGCAGGCTCTACTAGGTAGTCTGAGATTTCAAATTGAAAATTTGGAGGAGAAAATTGGTCGAATAGAAAAAAAGCTTGATAATTATGATCAAGAGTCCATGCTTGATAGCCTTGTATTTCATGGGGTAAAGTAGTTTCCTGGTGTAGACACTCATACGACAATATTTAACAGTATAAATAGCAAAATGTCTGTGCTGGGCCCTTTACTTTATTTAGTTTACATGAACATGATGCGCGTTTATCTAAAGGATAAGTATATTACTAACATTATTGCTAACAAAATTTCCAAAATCCGCAGATAATTTGATAGCAAAAGCTCGTATTACTCTCAAAAGATTAGAGATGTTTACAAGTGTAAGTTTGCTGTGTGTGAATGTAAAGAAAAATTTTTACTGACATTCTGTAGAGTGGGTGATTCTGTTGATGTAAGTAGTAAAGTTCTATTTGGTGAAAAGCCTATTTTACAAGTTATATCACTGCGGTACCTCGGTTTCCATAATGCTTCTAATCTATCGTAGAAGCATCATATCGACATTATCTCCACCAAAGTTGCACGTGGAGTTGGCATCGTCAAAAGATTGAAGCATATTCTGCCGGAAAGTATTCTTCGCACGATATATTTTGTAAAAATCTACCCATATATCATATGGATGTTTAGTCTGGGGAAGCAATTTTTATGTTAATTACAAGCTAAATGGCTTTCTCATAGTTTTGATCGGACGATTTTGCTAAGAAAAAGGGGATGGGAGAGGAGGCCTAGTTACCTCCCAATTTTTGGTTACTAAAACAGACAACTAGATTTGTTTTATTTTTTTTTGCAAACGTTTTTGTTAGTAACAAACATAGGTATCTTACGAATTAACTTATGTAACGAACTTATATATTTGTGTATTTATATTACGTATATGAGGGGGTTTGCCCCCTCGTCAATCCCTCGTTCTTACACTAAAACTTGAATTTTGTCCCAAATCTTTCAGAATGACCCTTGAATCACAAAGGCCGTAGAATAACTAGTTAGAGTTACTAAAAATACTTTAGCGTAAAGAGCAAAGTATTGTGGAAGAGACGAACCCCCTTATATAAGTAATATTTTATGTTCGTTTTTAAGTTTTAATGTTTATCATTACTTCCAGTAGAAAAAAATCTCATTGTCTTTTTTTAAATGATGCTAGAAAGTCCTGCGACCCCTTCATGGAAATTCTCTTCCCTTATGAAAAATTGCTCCATGGAAAGATCCTCCCACGTAACCTGCCCCCCCCCCGACCCACCCTAACCCCAACACAAAAAAGTCCCCCTGAAAACGTCTGTACATTTCATAATTAACAACTACTATGTGTAAACAATGGTCAAAGCTTATAAGTTGCCATTCCTCCCCCAGGAACTGTGGTGGATTTAGTCACCCACAAAGACATAGTTATTAGGTTTTTTGACTAAGTTAAACAGAATGGCTATTTCAAAATTTTGATCCGGTGACCTTGGAGAAAAATGTGCGTTGGAGGGGGCCTCGGTGCCCTCCAAGTTTTTGGGAACTTAAAAAGGACACTAGAACTTTTAATTTACGTTAGAATGAACCCTCTTGCGACATACTAGGACAACTAGGTCGATACGATCACCCCTGAGGAAAAAACAACAACAAAAAACAAAAAATACGTACCCGTTATCTGTCTTCTGGCAAAAATACAAAATTCCACCTTTTTTATGATAGGGGCTTGAAACTTCTACAGCAGGGTTCTCGGATACACTGACTCTGATGATGTGATTTTGTTAAGATTCTGTGACTTTTAGAGGGTATTTCCGCCTATTTTCTAAAATAAGGCACCGTTTCTCAGGCTCGTAACCTTTGACCGGTAAGACTAAACTTGATGAAACTTATATATTTAAAATCAGCATTAAAATGCAATTCTTTTGATGTAACTGTTTGTACCAAAACTTCGGTTTTTAGAGTTTTGGTTACTATTGAGCCTGGTAGCTCCTTACTTTAGTTTGTTACCACGAACTGTTTGAAAATGTAACTTGTAAATGAATAAAAGTAATATATTCTACTATAACGTTGAGATAGAACTTACCAATGTCTCAGGTTTTCCTGTCCCTTATTTGTTCT
>NC_088863.1:68495720-68557896 GCF_032884065.1 Artemia franciscana
CCGGATCTGATGACTTCGGAGGGGGGAGTTGGGAGGGGGAAACCTAAAACTTGGAAAACACTTAGAGTGGAGGGATCGGGATGAAACCTGGTGGGAAAAGTAAGCACAAGTCCTAGATACAAGATTGACATAACCGGAACGGATCCGCTCTCTTTGGGGTATTTTTTTGCTTCTGAAAAATTAGAAAAAATGAGGTATTTTTAACTTACGAACGGGTGATCGGATCTCAATGAAATTTGATATTTAGAAGAATATCGTGTCTCAGAGCTCTTATTTTAAATCCCGAACAGATCCGGTGACACTGGGGGGAGTTGGGAGGGCGGAGCCTAAAATCATGGAAAACGCTTAAATTGGAGGGATCGGGATGAAACTTGGTGGGACAAATAAGCAGAAGTCTTAGATACGTGATTTACATAATTGGAACGGATCCGCTCTATTGGGGGGGGGTTAATTCTGAAAAATTAGAAAAAATGACGTATTTTTAACTTACGAAGGTGTGATCGGATTTTAATGAAACTTCAGATTTGGAAGTACCTTGTTACTCAGATCTCTTATTTTAAATCTCAACCAGATCCTGCGTAATTGGGGGGGGGGGCAGTTGGGGGGACCGGAAATCTTAGAAAATACTTAAAGCGGTTAGATCAGGATGAAACTGGATGGGAAGAATAAAAACCTGTCTAAGACACGTGACTGACATAATCGAACCGGATCTGCTCTCTTTGGTGGCGTTGGGGGGGGGGGGGGTAGTTTTGAAAATTGAGGTATTTGTAACTAACGTAAGGGTGACCAGATCTTAATGAAATTTGATATTTAGAAGGGTCTTGCGCTCTAAAGCTCTGGGGGTTGGGGGGACAACATTGGGGGAGTTGGAGGGGAAACCCGGAATTCTTGGAAAACGTGAAAATTGGGGTATTTTTATTTTACGAATAGGTGATCGGATCTTAATGAAATTTGATATTTAGAAGGAATTCATGTCTCAGATCTCTTATTTCTAATACCGACCAGATCTTTTGACATTGGGAGAAGTTGGAGGGAGAAATCTTGGAAAACAATTGGAGTGGAGGAATATGGATGAAGCTTGGTGGATAGAATAAGCAAATGTCCTTGATACGTGATTGACGGAACTGTACTGGATTCGCTCTCGTTGGGGGAGTTGGGGGGAGGGGTTCCGTGATTTGGCGAGTTTGGTGCTTCTGGACGTGCTAGGACGATGAAAATTGGTAGGCGTGTCAGGGAGCTGCACAAATTGACTTGATAAAGTCGTTTTCCCAGATTCGACCATCTGGGTGGCTAAAGGGAGAGGAAAAATTATAAAAAATTAGGTATTTATAACATACGAGGGGGTGATCGGATCTTAATGAATTTTGATATTTAGAAGGACATCGTGACTCAGAGCTTTATTTTAAATCCTGGCCGGCATTAAGCCTCTTATTTTCCTTTTAAATCAATCTATTGATTCATAGAATTTTGCTAGAGCTCATACCATATGATCTCTTGGCTCTTAGCTCTTCTTGCCTCGTCAAAAGTGCCATATGAGCTCTTAGCTCTTGTTTTTATGAGCATTCACTTCCGGCTTCTAAATGCCAGACGCAAGAATCCTTATTAAAAACTCCGATTGAAAAGTTAACGAAAAATCATGGGAAAAATATAAAGAAACTTCGCATTCTGAATATTATGAAATCACAACGAAATTATCCAAGCAGACAGAATGAATTTTGTTTCTTTGAAATATGCAATCATAGAGAAGGATCTTGGAGTAAGACAGAAATTAGGATAAGGTAATTTACCTTAATTATAACAGATCTGGTCGGTATTAGAAATAAGAGATCTGAGACATGAATTCCTTCTAAATATCAAATTTCATTAAGATCCGATCACCTATTCGTAAAATAAAAATACCCCAATTTTCACGTTTTCCAAGAATTCCGGGTTTCCCCTCCAACTCCCCCAATGTTGTCCCCCCAACCCCCAGAGCTTTAGAGCGCAAGACCCTTCTAAATATCAAATTTCATTAAGATCTGGTCACCCTTACGTTAGTTACAAATACCTCAATTTTCAAAACTACCCCCCCCCCCCCAACGCCACCAAAGAGAGCAGATCCGGTTCGATTATGTCAGTCACGTGAGTAAACATTTTCTATTACTTAGGCTCCCCAAATTGCCTAGCAGACTCTAACAGGTCTTATTACCCATCATCAAAAGAAATCCTGAAGTGAACAAACCCTATTATGGGTTTTATCAGGTTTAACCAGATGTCGTATACCGTTACAAACGCACTATAGTATTACGTAAGACCCAGGTACACGTAATAACGTCTCGAGGGGCTAGTAGCTTTATTAGTATACCCACTATGGCCGACTTTAAATAGATAGAGCATCACTACTCGTATGCTGAACTCACTAAAACGGATATCATTATCCCTTTTTTATGCAATGTAGAGTTCTCGGTTTTTTAATGGAATTTGAATTAACTATAACTCTTGGTAATGGGAAGCCTAATATAAATAAAGAGAACCCTCCAACCACCTCTCAAAAAGCCTAGCAATTTCTTTCCCTTTGATTCTCTTTTAAATAATGATTATCAAAACATTTTTAATTTCGTCGACTGGATTCGTAAGATCCTAACTGAATTTACACTCATAGGAAACAACGATTAATTTATAAGGCTCTCAATGTTTTGCGCCAATCACCGATAAGGTTTAGGATACAGCAGCAATTCTCTTAAAAAAGCTAAAGTAAGTTCATTTCTTAACTAAGCCCTAGTATCTTGGGTTGGTGTAATAAAATAAGAGAGCGATAATTTTTGTTCACTTTAAGCTTCAGCGTCACTCATTACTTCCAGATGAAAAACTTTGTTTTTAAATAACCTTTACGTCGTTTTTATTTCTTTTTGCATGTATGCATTAACCTTTCAAAAACATTCATGTTTAATCAGGTCAATATATATCTTTTTAAATAGGACATTTTGAATAGGTTTTATTTTTTACCTTCCTTAAAGTTTTCCACAAGATTTATGCAACGTTTTACTTGAATAAAGAGTCCGAGAGATATGTTGTCACTGGATCTTTGTTTTGTCCCTGAAATGAAAATAATTAGAAATAAATAATGAGATGCGTACAAGCTATGCAAAAAAGTAAAACAGTTCAAAATAGGGATGAAACCTTTTTATTGACAGTGAATAGATATAAAATTATTTAACTTGATTTTTCGAACACATATATAGTGTTCATCATCAGCAGTAAAACTAAAAGACATGAATAAAAATAAACAAAATTTATACCTAATAAACTAATTACATATAGTTTATTGCTCTTATTTTTTTCTAGAATTAAAGAAGGAAAAATTTTTTAGAATTTTCTGACGATATTCTGGAAACAACAGAAAAGAAAGATATTTTTTGTTCTCTACCATATGTTCCAGGTTTGAGTAAAAAACTTAAAAGAATTTTACAAAATAATGGTTTAAAGGTAGCTTTAAAAGGTAGTAATACTTTGGCTAGTTTTTCAAATTCTGGAAAGGATCGGACTTCCGTAGAGCAACAAAGTGAGGTTTATAAAATCCCATGTACTTGAGGAAGCTCTTTTGTTGGACGTACAAACCAGAATTTAAAAATGAGATTGCTACAACATCATATTTCTATTTTATCATCTTTAAAGCAAAATACCAAACCTGAAGATTTCACGTCGGCCCTCTCGGAAGATATCTTTTATTATCCAAATCATTTTGTTTTGTTTGAAAATGTTTCTTTCATTTCTAGGGACCAAGGTTTAAAACAAATTTTAGGGAAACAATCGAAATTAAAAAAAAAACTTTATTCAAGAATAATTCCATAAACAGAGATACAGGTGAATTTGGATTGTACTCAATTTATGATAATTTACTGAGGTCAAATAACGTAAATATCACCTCACCTAAGACCTATGTCCTCTGTCCACGTAATATGTCAGATAAATCTAATGAACCGGAACCGAAAAGGTCAAAGAGATTGGCTTCCGCTGTTGCATTGAAAAAAATAAGAGCAATAAACTATATGTAATTAGTTTATTAGGTATAAATTTTGTTTATTTTTATTCATGTCTTTTTAGTTTTACTGCTGATGATGAACACTCTATATGTGTTCGAAATATCCAGTTAAATAATTTTATATCTATTCACTGTCAATAAAAAGGTTTCATCCCTATTTTGATCTGTTTTACTTTCATCATGGAAAAGCAGTGTGGTCTTCAAAGTTATCTACTATGCAAAAAAGTGATTTTCCTCGTTTTTCAAGATCAGATGTAAAAATCCTGTGGTATTCTTGTTATTATCAGCTGCAGATTTTTGAACAAATAGAGAACGCACTGCAGCTTCCACGCCATGCATCAGAGCTGTTTTTCAAGATGGGCTGCGCAGAACCTCTTGTTTAAGGTTTTTGATCACAAAAATTCATTGGCTGTTGTAGAATTTGTATTTTAATGGAGGTTTAAGCCTGCTGTTAAGGGTCTTACACAATAACAAATCGATTGGCTCTTTTAAGAATTTTATTTTCTAGCAAGCTTACCAACTTCGGACAATAGTGATGTTTAGCGTCCAAAAATAGCAGAAAACGACATTCTGCTGCTGCAGGATCTCTTTCATTACTCAAATTGAGCACTAGATATTGTGATTTATTTTCAGTTTGGCCACTCATTTTCTGTTTTGTTTCTGTTGTGGGACTTTTCAATCCAATGCCATGTTTTGGGTGGTTTCAGGCTTCTTTTTTAAATGTATGTTATATTTTTTGCAATAGGCTTTCATTATTAAGAATAATCAAAAATAACAGTTACCATTCCTGAAAAGTGTTCAAATTTCGAATGGCAATTTTTGTCTCACTAGGCAGTTTTTTTTTTAAAGAGCGTCTTTAAACTTTCAGTTACTATGGACTACTGTTTGCTCTCTATTAGGTTGCAGTCATTGCAGCAGCCATGATATTACAAAGTTGTACATTCCTCGTGAGAATGTTTAAAAGGTCAAATTAGAGCTTAAATTTAATGTTTTAGTTTAACAGAAACAAATGTTGGCGTCGATTTTACCGCATAAGTTAAACAAAGATCACTCGGTAAGGCTTATGGTGTATATTTAAGAAAATAAAGAAACAAATATTAATATTAGAAAACAATAAATTTTTTCATTGAACTACAGAATGACGTTGAACCTTGAGAAAAATAAATAAGAAAAACAAGTTTTTTTTAAATGAAAGTAAGAAGCAACATTAAAACTTAAAACGAACAGAAATTAATCCGTATATGAAAGGGGTTTTTTCTCCTTAACGCCTCGCTCGTTACGCAAAAGTTTGACTCTTTCTCTAAACTCTATTTTTAAAACAGTAAGAAACTTTAGCGTAAAGAGCGGGGCGTTGAGAAGGAAAAGCCCATTTCATATACGGATTAATTTCTGCTCGTTTTAAGTTTTAATGTTGCTCCTTACTTTCATTTAAAAAAAACTTATTTTTTTTCATTTAATTTCTGGGCGTTTTTGAATTAATTCTTGTTTTGATCTTGGCTCTCCGCACATAAATAATTAAAACGAAATTTGCATATTATTAATTGCAATTAATCGGGAGATTTTGAGAAAAAAGGAGCGAGGGAGGGGGCCTAGTCGCCCTCCAAGTTTTTGATTACTTAAAAAAGCAACTAGAACTTTAAATTTTTTTACAAACGTTTTCATTGGTAAAAAATATACGTAACTTACGAATTAACTTACGCAACGAACGTCTATATTCGTATGTTTTTATTGCGTATATGAGGGGGTTCAACCCTCGTCGATACCTCGCTCTTTACACTAAAGCTTAGATTTTATCCCAATTCCTTAAGAATGACCTCTGAATCACAAAGGCCGTAGAAGAAAAAGTTGAAATTACTAAAAATACTTTAGCGTAAAGAGTGAGGTATAACGAGGAGATAAACCCCTCATATGCGTAATAATTTTTGTTCGTTTTAAGTTTTAATGCTGCTCCTTACTTTCAGTAGAAAAAAAGCTTTTCATAATTATTTGTTTATTGTTTTTTCAAATAACGCTAGAGAATCCTGCGCCCCCTTCATTGAAATTCTCCTCTCCCATGAGAAGTTTCTCCATAGAAATATCCTCCCACGTAACCTACCCCCCTCCTCTCTCCCCCTTAAACCAAAAAATCCCCCTGAAAACGTCTGTACACTTCCCAGTAACCATTACTATAGGTAAACACAGGTCAAAGTTTGTAACTTGCAGCCCCTCCCACGGGGACTGCAGGGGATTGAATCGTCCCTAAAGACATAGTTATTAGGTTTTTCGACTATGATGAACAAAATGGCTATCTCAGAATTTTGATCCGGTGACTTTTGGGAAAAAATGAGCGTGGGAGGGGGCCCAGGTGCCCTCCAATTTTTTTGGTCACTTAAAAAGGGCACTAGAACCTTTAATTCCCTTTCGAATGAGCCCTCTCACGACATTCCAGGACCACTCAGTCGATGCGATCATCCTTGGGAAAAAAACAAAAAAAAAAAACAAAAAAAAACGAACAAATAAACACGCATCCGTGATCTGTCTTCTGGCAAAAAATGCGAAATTCCACATTTTTGTAAATAGGAGCTTGAAACTTCTACAATAAGGTTTTTCTTTAAGATTGTCCCCTTTTAGGGGGTGTTTCTCCCTATTTTCCAAAATGAGGCAAATTTTCTCAGGCTCGTAACTTTCGATGGCTATAACTGATTTGGACGAAAGTTATATATTTAAAATCAGCATTAAAATGCGATTCTTTTGATGTAAAAGTTATTGTTTTGTATATTATTCAATATTTCTCTACAAAATAGCAGACCGACTCTTAATGTTTCCCTACATTGGTAGGATTCTAACAATTAGCACTTTACTGAAAACTGAGCTTACTTGAATTTTTAAGAATTACAATTGTATACTAATAATTATCGAAATTTATACCTAAAAATTATTGAAGCCTTATAAATGGGGGAGACTACTTATGTAGTTTTTCTGGTCCCAACTGGAGATGGTTTCTGTAAATAAAGGGATTTGCTACGACATAGTTCATATGAGGCACTTTTGTGGATAACTCTTGATAACCTCTGTGTCTCACGTAACCTGCGATACGATAATGAATCTTCTCTAATTAATTGGCCCTGGTGGTTAATTTTTATATTAATTTACTAAAAATATTTCAATTTATAGGATCACCTATTTGTCTCCAACTATCCTTGAAACGTACGCTTCATTAAGGTCTTTTGATGTTTCTCATTGTGAAATCCCATCGGCTGCAAACACCGCGTGGCACACAATTCCTAGGCTACGACGATTATATTTGGATGGAAATAAGATCAATTCTATAACCAATGATACCTTTATTGGATTAGACCGTGTTGAAGAACTAAACTTGATTCATCTACCCCTTCAAACTTTCCAGGTAAGCTTCGATTATAAGTCCTGATAGTTTCACTTATAGTTTCACTCACTTTTCCCAGAGTTTTTTTTTATCCACCTTATTAAGTTTAAGCATATTTAAGTTTTTTATATTAAGTATATTAATTTAAGTAAATTAAGTTTAAGCATATTTAGATCGAATACGAGCATCAGAAACTGAATATTTCTCATTGATGTTCCCTGGGCCTGGGCCGCTGGGGTTTTACTCGCTTTTTTGGACGAAACTGTCGATTCTCCAACATAGTTTAAACTGTTTTTTGGTACTTTTATAAGGTAAATTCAAATAACTGTATTGATCCAGATATTGCAGCTGTTGACAACGATTATAAGAACAGGTTGTTTCTTTTCGGAGCTCAGTGTTGAGCTAAATCTATCGCTGTCTTTTTTATGCCAAATTTTTTTTTAAAATCAATCATTTGATTGACTCACCTTTGATAGATCAAAACAGCGATTATTGTCCTAGCTTAATTGGTGGAATACAAGTAAATTTCTATCTGCTTTACTGTGAAAAAACACCCTGAGCCTTAGCGATTCTACTTTTAACATCTTCACTGCTCCCACCGTCTTTACTAATAATATTACCAAGGTAAGTGAAACTGCTAACCTGATCAATCTTTTGCTACCGAACGTTGCCTTTTCATCTTCACTTATTCCTAGCCTTAATGACTTAGTCTTCTTCACATTAATTTTCAAGCCTGTTCTAGCACCATGAACTCGCGAAACCTCTAAAAATTCATTCATTTTGCTCACACTTTCACCTAATATGCTGAAATCATCAGCATAATCTAAGTCCAGGAGCGTTTTCCCTCCCCATTTGATTCCGTGGTCTCCAATTGCCTTTCCTGTGCTCCTTGAGACGAAGTCCATCTAAATGATCCATACAAAGGGGGATAGAACACAACCCTGCTTAACTCCTGATTTAATACAAAACCAGTTGCTAACCTCATTTCCTACCTTAACCGCAGTAGTATTATTCTCATACATAGCACAAATCACTTTAATGTATTTTTCAGGTATACCATATAAGGATAAGACCTTTGCTAACGCTCTTCTATCAACAGAATCGAAAGCTTGCTCATAATTGATAAAACTGAGGACCAAAGGTGTTTGACAACGAAGGGATTTCTCAATTATTAACCTAAGAGTGAAAACTTGGTCGACACATCCTCTACCTTTTCTAAAACCGCACTGTTCTTCCCTTAACACTCTGTCTACAGCATCTCTCAGTCTAAAAAGTGTCATATTACTCAGTAATTTGCTACCTACAGAGACCAGACTAATGCCTCGATAATTATGACACTCACTCTAGTGACCTTTCTTATACAGTGGTTTAACTAAGGTTTTCCTAAAATCATTAGTTACTTCCCCTTTTTCAAAAATCATGTTCATAATCTTCAGTAGGTTATTCCTAACCTAAGAGCCACTATATTTAAAAAACTCATTTATCACACTATCCGCACCTGGAGCCTTATTATTTTTTAATCCTTTTGGTATCGGTCGCTAATTCTTCCTCACTAAACAAATCTTCCTTCATATCCAAGGTATAACATACTTTTTCATTTTCATCTATAACTTTTCCTGCAACTGTAGCTTGGTTTGGCGCATTCTCAAAATGTTCCACCCATCTTTCTTTAACTTTTTCCTTATCACTAATTGTGGCCCTATTTTTATCTTTAACTGGGATTAATAAGGATTGACTACTCCCTTTCACTTTATTAACATGCCAGTGTAATATTTTGCTATTATGCCGTCTACCAGATCCCCAGCAATTTTATCCATGGCTTCCACTTCACATCTGCTTAGTTCATATTTTAATGCTTTCTCCACTTTCTTTACATTCCTTTTGTTTTGATACGACCTATCACTCAGATAATTCTTGTACAGCTCCCTTCTACTCTCTATTAAACTTAAAGCTTTTTCACTAATATTCCTAGTTGCAGTCTTACTACTCTTCCCTAAAAAACCATCATTAACTTCACAAATTGTTGCTCTAAAATTATTCCATATATCTTCCACATTAAATAACGACGAAGACCACACTGCCTTTCCATATCAAACACCAAAAACAAGAAAAACAATAGGGAATTTTTTAAGACAGTGGGAAATAAATTAGAATGAATATTCGGCCCTATGTTTATTCCCACTGTCTTAAAAAATTCCCTGTTGTTCTCCTTGTTTTTGATCTTCCACATTGTCAAATTTTAAACTCTCAAGTTTAGTATTCAACTGTTCCTGGAAGTTTTTTCAAAAAATTTTGATCCTGGAGTCTACCAACATCATAACTTTCCGGGAGGTAGTTACCCTTCCGGAATTTCAGCTTTAAATTAACCTTAGACACTACTAGATGGGGACCTTTACTTTTAAAATCAATAACAGCACTACTATACACCCTAGTATCTTGTTTTGATCCAGCTAGTCTTCGGTTCACAACAACATAATCAATGAAATCTGCTGTCTTACCATCACGTGAATATCATGTCATCTTATGGGTCATTTTGTGACCGAACACCATATTGGTTATAATTAGGTTGTTATACCTACAAAAAGTCTACAGCCATTACTGTTTTCTTTTCCTACACCAAATTTACCAAGGCTAGGATACCATCTATCCCTATTTTTACTAACCTGGGCATTAAAATCTTCTAGCAAAAACACCATATTTCTACCTGGTACCCTGTCTATTTGCTCCTGTAACTGTAAGTTAAGTTCATCTGAGTCACTAGTATCCCCATCAGTTGGTTCAACAGGGGCTTATACTACTATAACTGATACCCTGAACTTTTTAGTCATAAAATGAGCAGTTAGAATTCTATTATTAATACCTTCCAAGCCTAAACAAGACTTAGCAGATTCCATATTCATCATGAGCCCTGCTCCTTGTTAATGTACCCCATCCTTCCTGCCTGAGTACACAAATTCTATGACACCTAATTTCATGCTTCCTACCCCGGGGATGTGAGTTTCAGAAACTCCTAATAAATCCAGTTCAAACCGTCTGAATTCGTCAGTCAAAATGTCGATGCGGTAGTCAATTTTTAACGTTGTAACATTCCAAGTTCTAATTTTCACGCTCTTTAAATCTTTGAAATTATTTTGGCCTCAGGAAAAGCAATGATCCCGGATACCAGTGCAGGACGGGGACCAATATATCTTCTCAAGTCCACCCCGAAGCAATTAAGCCGGCTTAGAACCAGACTGTAAGAAATCCCTGGGACCTCCAGTAAGTTGGAGGCTTTGTGCAATCCTGGGCCATCTTGGGCACAACATGGTTTTCAGCACTTGGCGATGCTCTTCTACCAACAAGAGTCGAAATCCTGCACAGACAGTCCCAAGCCTATTACCTCCGACTCATTATTTATTCATGCCTACAAATTATTATGCTACTACGGGGAGGCGACCTATAGTAGATAAATTAGCTAGGAAGAGGTTTTTCAGCCCGAAAATGCCCGTCAAAATAAGCCAAGCCCAGAAAAATATCCAATAATCAGAATGCCGTGCGAGTACTGTGTTGTTTACTAGGCTATAATTTCCTCAAGGGGCTCCACTCCTCAAGTGAGAAAAGTTGACCGCAAGTTTCCCAGTCTTGCAGGTACCCCGAAAGGGTCAAGGAAGCCCTTTACAGAGGCCTTTGTCCATAAATCTGGATCTTACGCCCTGCCGCAGTTGTCCTCCTATAGAGGATCCTCCCACGATGGTGTTCTGCATCACCATGCAATTTAGCCCATTACTGGGAGAAGGTTTGTAACTTATGTGACGTGTGGACACACCAGTGGGCCCTTTTAAATGTACATTTGAGGGACCTTCTTCCTCCTCGACTTGTATTTATTACCCCAGGAGAGGGTGCCCTAGTTTCTATGGACTCCCAGGGACAAGGTCCTTCTTGGTCTGTGCCTTCTCTACATATCTGCATTCCCCTATCTGTTGTCCTCTACTAAAACCTAGCATGATTATCTAATAATTAACTAACTAATGCAACTAATAAATAGTTGCAGTAAAATGCAACTCTACTTTTAATTTAGACTATAAAGTAAAGGATAAAGATAACACATACAAGCTCTGTTGTCCTCTACTAAAACCTAGCATGCAAACTAATCATTAACTAACTAATGCAACTAATTAAGAGTTGTAATAAATTGCAACTTTCCTTTTAATTTATACCCTAAAATAAAGAAAAAAGAAAACTCAAAAAAGCTCTATTGTCCTTTACGAAAACCTAGCATGTTAACTAATAAATAGCCAATTTGGTCTGATTGAAACACCTCACAAGCCACATCTTATTAAAAAAAACACCCCTTGGAGAATTTAAATTAAGAAGAATACTTATTAGAAACAATGCTAGTAATACAGAAGTAGACCTAAATAGCGAATTTGGCCTGTTTGAAACATCCCACAAGCCACACCTTATAGAAAACACCTTTGAGAATTTAAATTAAGAAAAATACTTATTAGAAACAATGCTAATAATACAGAAGTAGACCAAAATAGCCAATTTGGCCTGTTTGAAACATCTCACAAGCAACGCCTTATAGAAAACACCTTAGAGAATTTAAATTAAGAAGAATAGTTATAAGAAATAATGCTAGTAATACAGAAGTAGACCTAAATTGCCAATTTGGCCTGTTTGAAACATCTCACATGCCAAACCTTATAGAAAATACCTTAACGAATTTAAATTAAGAAGAATACTTATTAGAAACAATGCTAGTAATACAGAAGAAGACCTAAATAGCCAATTTGGATTGTTTGAAACATCTAACAAGCCACCCCATGAATAAATTAGTTACAATTCAATAATTGCGGTTCTTCACGCTTTATCCTATGATTCAAATAAAAAACACAAAATTACATATTTAAATTTTTTATAAAAGTAAAAATTTGAAGTTTTTTATTGCAAATTCAGGTAAGATGTTTCCATAAAAAAAAATATTCAATAAGATATATCTTCAGATTGTTTCTGAAATTATATCAATTTGGTATTTAAGTAATATTCTTTTTAAGAGTGTATTCATTTTTTTCCTAACAGAATTGCAATCTTCTCTGTTGACCGTGAACTATTCTGACTGAGCAATTTGAACTATTCTGAATAGGAATTTGGATTTGTATTTTCATTTTCATTTTATTGAATTTTGACTAAAATTTGAATTTTGATTTTTTTTTTCAAGTCCTGAGTTCTCTACAAAAAACGTTTATAATAAAAAGCCGGCAGTGCTCTAGAAAATCTCTATTCAATATCTACTCCCTACTTTCTTCCAACACTCTCTGAAAGCATTAGCTTGGTAACCCAAGTCGTTACCAAAGTATATTAGCTTCACTATTTGATAGCCTGAAAACACAGTGGCTTTTGATTTACCTTATTACTTAGGCCTACTTGTGGAAATATTTTAAGTCTAATAGGATATCATAGTAAAATTGTGCATGACAAGATAAAATTACGCATGACAAGGAAAAAATCTACATAGTCCCCCACCATCCGTCATTATGATTACCGCTGATTCCAACTTTGCCCTCGCTTTTTCGACGAGAACATGAAAATTTTAGACTAATTCCCAAATTGGTTCTTGTGGCACAGTAAATATGTTATTTCGTCGGCCCGGATAGAATCATTGTCTTTCAATTTATCTCTGTTCCCTCCCTAATTTATTATATGAAACCTACTTCTTGCCCTCTAACACCATCAGAGACTTTTAACTTTCCGTGTGCGTGGTGTTTCCAGAGTATTCCCTTTGCGGACTCTGGAACTCTTGACCCAGACAACGATCCCTAGGGTCTAATATTTGATCAGACAACCAAGAACAACCATCGTTACATTTTCCACTGAAACTATATGTGGAATATGAGTAATTTACACTATTTAAAGTCTTTCCCCTTGGGCTATAAGGGTGATGGGGACACTAGGGAATACTTACTTCTGATGAAACATTTTAATTTTGCCAGTTGAAAAATTTTAGAACCAAAAGTATTAAGAAAGGAAAACAAAATAAAAAGGGTAATTAATCGAGAGCTTAAATTTCTATAAGATAACTTGTAAGATTTTTGAAATTTGGGGAAAAAACTGTTAAATTACAAATGAAAGTAAGGAGTAACTTTGAAGGTATATATATGTTATATATATATATATATATATATATATATATATATATATATATATATATATATATATATATATATATATTAGTTTTAAGATTAATAGCTGATAGTAAGCAAAAATTTAATTTTTCATAACCAGGCGAATGCAGCCCAATTATACCAAATATTTTGGATTGTAGTATGTAGTTAGTAGATTTATTGTATTTCACTAGGACATCTATGTTTTACCAAAAATAATGTAGTTTTGGTATGTGGTCAACCCCAACACTTGCTTCTTCTTATTCTGAGTCGTGATACTTTAGTCGTTATATCAAGACCTATCAACAGACTGTAATTGTTCTCTAAAACCAATTAAACAAACTGTGAACCTACTAGCTAGTTTCTATGTCACTTTTACCTGGAGTGAAGCAAAAACTCCTTGGCTTAGTTCATACGGTGAAAAAAAATAAGTTTTGAACTGAAAGTAAGGCAATGCTTAAAAACGGTCAGAAATTAAGTAAAAAAAAAACAACAACAAGTTTTTTCAACTGAAAGTAAGGAGTAACACTAAAATTTCAAACGAACAGAAATTATTACGTATATGAGGGGCGTTGCTTTCCCCTCAATACCTGGCTCTCCTTGCTCAAGCTGTTTGGTACTTTTAAAAAAGCTTCTTATTGTTCTAGTCAAACGACCCTTGTGTTTCAGGAGTCGTTCTTAAAGAACTAGGGCAAAAATTTGAACCTTATCGTAAAAAGCATTGCACTGAGGTGGGGTCAACCCTCTCAGATGCATAATAATTTATGTTCATTTTAAGTTTTAATGTTATGCCTTACTTTCAGTTGAAACAACTTGTCTTTCTTTATTTAATTTCTCATCTTTCTCCAAATAACACCAATAATCCGTCTCCTCTCTACGAAAAATTTCCCCATGTAAAGATCGTATGGACACTTCAACCGTGGCGAATTTTTACCCCTGGAAAATTACCCTTCACATCTCAACATGTAAAATTGAGCCGGCAAAGAGAAAGTATTGTTGGTTGTTTTCCAATTTGGTGAGTAGGTAAACGAAATATTTGCATTTGGTTTTGATGCAACTATAATATCCGTGGTTTTTCTGCCTTGCTATTTTCGTATCTTGATTTCGCAGGGTGATTTTTTACGGTCTTCGTAGGTTAATTTCTTTCTTTTTTTTTTGTTGACGTTATGGCAATTGAAAACAATGTTCGAAATAAAAATTGTTTCCAGTAAAATGTAAATTATGTTCTGGTCTTTAGATCTAGATGCAGTTTTAGGAGGGATAAAGAGTGGTACTTGCCTTGAGTGCAGAAATCTTAGGTGTGCAAAATTTCGAAATAATAACCCAACTGTTATGATCATTCTGTTGTTTTCGAAATTTTATTCGCATTAAAATAAAGTACAGGGTGCTTTTGTCAGTAAGTATAAGCAAAGTGAATCCAAATTTTTATTTTTTCCAATATCTTTATCTCCATTCCTTGAAAATAAAGTAAGCAGACTGAATTTAAGCAATTCTAAATTGAATTTAAACAAAAAGTAAGGAAATTGGGTAGTTGTATATTATATGGTACACACTCTAAAAGCGAAGTTGGGTTAATCCTGACGAAATGTACAAAAACATGTTGAAAATACAATATTTCAGTAAACAAAATTTTGAAAACTGCAACAAAAAATTATAAACAACAAGTAGAACAATAGGGAATTTGTTTTATTTATGACAGTGGGGCGCAACTTTAAATGAGAATTTTGACCCTATATCCAAGGGCCATCCTCAGCAAAACAAATGAAAACACGAATATAAAAGAACTCACATTAAAATACAATCTTTAAAACTAAAATATTTCAAAAATTGTGTAGGTTGTACTTCCGTGAAGATTTATTTTAATATGAGTTATTTTATATTCATTTTTTTTCTTCATCGGTTTTGCTGAGGACGGCCCTTGGATATAGGTTCGAAATATTCATTTAAAGGGGCGTAACACTGTCTTATATAAAACATTTCCCTATTGTTCTGTTTGTTGTTTCTGAATGAACGGCAGTGTGATCTTCGTCGCTTTTTACAAAGATTTATGGTAGGGGCCACTCAAAACGCATTATATTCTATGCCTAACCTAACCCACTCAAAATACCATTTCTATATATAAAATATTTAATAAATATATATATTAAACGTAGATATCAACTGAAATTAAGCTAATTTTTCTTCAAATACTGACAGGTATAAACCAGTTATTGTCTGATCTCTAAATCCAAATTATCGAGTGTGTACCATATAATACACTAGTACAGTAAATTGAATTAAAGATTTAGAAGTAATCAACAGGGGCGGGATAATTTTGATGAGGCTAATGTAAGAAAAGTCAGTCTTTAACAATGGAAAATTTTGTCAATAAATTAAAATTTGGCCGAAAAGTTTCGGGGGGACAGGGGGGAGTACTAATCAAGATTTTGCCCCAGGCACAAAAGAGACCAGAACCACCTCTGTTTAGCTGACTGCACGCTTTCAACAACTTGGTTAAGTTTTCTTTTCGTTTTTCTTTTTTGTATAGTGTCTGTTGTGTTTTCCCAATGTGCTTTGTTTTGGATAGTTAACTTCTTGTAAACAATATAAATATAAGATAAAATATAAAACAAAACAAACATAAATATAAAACAAATAAAAAAATTAAACCATCTGTTTTGTTTTGAATAGTTATCTTTTTGTTTTGTTTGTTTCTGTTGACAAAGGCTTCCGAATATTAAGCCGAAATATCCATACTCATGATTTTATTTATGTATTAAAAAGTCTTAGTTTATTTTTCATTACCTTAGTAAAGAAAGTTTACCCGTCTTTAATATATGGTCATTATAATTGAAAACTGGTTTCATATAATGTCTTTCGATTTAGTTCAAATCCCCCACAAAACTTCAAGAAATTTTCAACTTAGTGCAGGTATTTCCTAAAACATTGCAGATATACCCTTTGATAACCTAGATACACCTGGTATCGTATGATTTATTCGAACAAATCCTGAAAGTTTCAATTTAATAACCTTAGCCAGTCAATATATACTGCGTGTACGTGCTTTTAACAACCGGGATGCACAAAGTGTCCTTTTATTTAATTTGACATAGTCATGAGAATTTCCTGAAAGTTTCATCTTAAATCCGTTTGTGCCTGGGGCAAAATCTTGATTAGTACTCCCCCCTGTTCCCCCAAAATTTTTCGGCCAAATTTTAACCAAATGTTCATTTATTGACAAAATTTTCCATTGTTAAAGACTGACTTTTCTTACTTTAGCCTCATCAAAATTATCTCGCCCCAGTTGATTACTTCTAAATCTTTAATTCAATTTACTGTACTAGTGTATTATATGGTACACACTCGATAATTTGGATCTACAGATCAGAAAATAGCTGGTTTATACGTGTCAGTTTTTGAAGAAAAATTAGCTTAATTTCAGTTGAAATCTACGTTTAATATATATTTTTATTAAATATTTTATATATAGAAATGGTATTTTGAGTGGGTTAGGTTAGGCATAGAATATAATGTGTTTTGAGTGGCCCCTACCATAAATCTTTGTAAAAAGCGACGAAGATCACACTGCCGTTCATTCAGAAACAACAAACAGAACAATAGGGAAATGTTTTATATAAGACAGTGTTACGCCCCTTTAAATGAATATTTCGAACCTATATCCAAGGGCTGACCTCAGCATAACCGATGAAGAAAAAAAATGAATATAAAAGAACTCACATTAAAATAAAATCTTCACGGAAGTACAATCAGGATAATCTTTAAAATATTTTAGTTTTAAAGATTGTATTTTAATGTGAGTTCTTTTATATTCGTGTTTTTATTTGTTTTGCTGAGGATGGCCCTTGGATATAGGGTCAAAATTCTCATTTAAAGTTGCGCCCCACTGTCATAAATAAAACAAATTCCCTATTGTTCTACTTGTTGTTTATAATTTTTTGTTGCAGTTTTCAAAATTTTGTTTACTGAAATATTGTATTTTCAACATGTTTTTGTACATTTCGTCAGGATTAACCCAACTTCACTTGTGGAGTGTGTACCATATAATATACAACTACCCAATTTCCTGACTTTTTGTTTAAATTCAATTTAGAATTACTTAAATTCAGTCTGCTTACTTTATTTTCAAGGAATGGTGATAAAGATACGGGAAAAAATGAAAATTCGGATCCAATTTTCTTATACTTACTGACAAAAGCGCCCTGTACTTTATTTTAATGCGAATAAAATTTCGAAAACAACAAAATGATTATAACAGTTGGGTTATTATTTCGAAATTTTGCACACCGAAAATTTCTGCACTCAAGGCAAGTACAACTCTTTATCCCCCCCTAAAACTGCCTCTAGATCTAAAGACCAGAACGTAATTTACATTTTACTGGAAACAATGTCTATTTCGAACAGTATGTTTTCATTTGCCATAACGTCAACAAAAAAAAAGAAAGAAATTACCCTACAAAGACCGTAAAAAATCACCCTGCGAAATTAAGATACGAAAATAGCATCGCAGAAAAACCACGGATATTGTAGTTGCATCAAAACTAGATACAAATATTTCGTTTACCTACTCACCAAATTGGAAAACAACCAATAATACTTTCTCTTTGCCGGCTCAATTCTAGATTTTGAGATGTGAAAGGTAATTTTCCAGGGGTAAAATTTCGCCACGGTTGAACTGTCCATAAGATCTTTCCATTGGGAAATTTTTCGTAGAAGGGAGACGGATTATCGGTATTATTTAGAGAAAGATGAGAAATTAAATAAAGAAAGACAAGTTGTTTCAACTGAAAGTAAGGCATAACATTAAAACTTAAAATGAACAGTAATTATTATGCATCTGAGAGGGTTGACCCCACCTCAGTGCAATGCTCTTTACGATAAGGTTCAAATTTTTGCCCTACTTCTTTAAGAGCGACTCCTGAAACGCAAGGGCCGTTTAACTAGAACAAAATGAAGCTTTTTAAAAGTACCAAACAGCTTGAGCAAGGAGAGCGAGGTATTGAGGGGAAGGCAACTCCCCTCATATACGTAATGATTTCTGTTCGTTTGAAGTTTTAGTGTTACTCCTTACTTTCAGTTGAAAAAACTTGTTGTTGTTTTTTTTACTTAATCTCTGACCGTTTTTAAGCATTGTCTTACTTTCAGTTCAATACTTTTTTTTTCACCGTATGAACTAAGCCAAGGAGTTTTTGCTTCACTCCAGGTAAAAGTGACATAGAAAGTAGCTAGTAGGTTCACAGTTTATTTAATAAGTTTCAGAGAACAATTACAGTCTGTTGATAGGCCCTGATATAGCGACTAAAGTATCACGACTCAGAATAAGAAGAAGCAAGCGTTGGTGTTGACATGCCACAACTACATTATTTTTGGTAAAATATAGATGTCCTAGTAAAATACAATAAATCTACACACTACATACTACAATACAAAATATTTGGTATAATTGGGCTGCATTCGCCTGGTTATGAAACACTACATTATTGCTTACTACCAGCTATTGATCTTAAAACTAATATATATATATATATATATATATATATATATATATATATATATATATATATATATATATATATATATATATATATATATATATATATATATATATATATATATATTTCCATCTGGAAGTGTCCCCTTGACACTCTTTTCTATGTAAAATATAAGACTACATTCGCATGGTCGATGGAATTAAGGTAGGAAAAGTGGAGAGGGGGTATAATGAGCACCACATCCCTTCCAATCAGCTGAAATTGTATTAATAATATTATCAAAGATACATCAGATAAAGCTTTTGTTGATTGGAAAGTTTAAATATTCATATTTTGTATAACATTTGAGTTACAGTAAAACTTATAAAAAAATTAACAAGTTAAATATAATTCAAATATTAAGCAGTAACATAAATAAATCAAATAAAAGAGACCAAAAACATTTTTAAATATTTGAGAAAAAAGCTGCTTTTCATATTAAAGTGAAGAGTTATATTAAAATGTTCATGGTAATGAGTCATGATTAAGTGTATCTCGTACTGATGGTAAAAAAAACATCTTTGATAACACAAGACATGAAAAAATTAGTTTTATGGGGATTATAAAAATTTAAAATTATTAAACTTGAGGCTACTCATAAGAAATTATGTGCCGGGAGACGTTTCCCTGACTTTCAAAAAATGTGGCAGAACACCCCAAAAAGGTAAGTGATCTTGACAAAAATTATGCCGCGAAATACCCTAGAGAGATGAAAAATCTGTCACTTTATTCGAGAAGAGTAATTTCAAAACCATGATCGATCCTATATATCAGATGAAGGCTCATTCTAACAGAAACTAGACCTACGTTGCCTGAGCAACGTGAAGTGTTGCGGCAACCTTTATCCGGCTTCGTCGAATAAAGTGTTGCGAGACCAACACTTTGGTTTTGTTTCTTTGCTATCGGTTAAACGCTGAAGTTGTCAGCCTATCGAAACTTTTAAAACATTATGTTCAAAGAAGGACGAAATCAATAATCACATGATCAAAGGCTATTCCTCAGCGTTGAAAAAACAACAATAATAAATTGACTAAATTGACTAAATTGACTTTGCAGTCAATTGAACTTTATCCTTTTCAGTCGTAGACATCGTGACGGATCAAGACTTGGAACAATATCGTATATAATCTAGTTCGTATTATAAAGCTATCCGTAACTTTTTGGATAATTCGAAAAAGTTACGTGCCACGCCAGGCACGTGTTCTGGCGTGGGAATTCTTTGTCCAAGGGGCACGGGTTCAATCCCAGTTGTGACCAGTTATTTAGTTTTGGACGGGGGTCAGTGGCATGACTCTGTAAGCTCAGCCAGAGTCGACCCAGCTCTAAATGGGTACCTGGAGAAATCTGGGGAAGGTAAGCAGGAAGGGTGTGTGAAAAACACAGGATGTTTGGCCTCCGACCCCTCATTGCACTCCCTGGCTGAAGGGCCATGAAACGGAGATCAGCACCGCTGGTTTGGACCTTAAGGGTCTAGCGCCGTCTTACTTACTTACTTACTTACTACTCTTGAGGTTTCATAGATACACCTTTTTAACAACGTTGATACACATAGTGTCTCTCAACATTCCCTAAAAATTAATATTTATACCCTTACCCGTCCATTATATACTTCACAAGCTACCGTTCTTTATTATGCAGCATATGCTTAAACAAATGCCGATTGGTAATATTCACTCCTCTTGCCCCAGGGTCTGTGGGGGGTATGTTGTCCCTATTTCCTTTGTAACTATTAGGCTTGGAGATTACAGGACATCCAAATAGAAAGTGATAGACTTCAAAGAAGACTATGCATTTTTAAGTTTGGCTGTATTGGTATGATGCCTGAAATTGAACGTAAAAATTCGGTATCTCTAATTCACTTAAGGGACATTTATATTGGTTCTTAATGTCAAAATAGGCCCAAATTTGTTCCTTCTTTAATCAGCTTGCAACTTACTTTGCATGTACACCAGGTTATATGAGCCTAATAAAGTCAAAGACAATATTTTGACAAAAAAAAATTGTGTAGCATCAATTCATGACACCCAAAATGGCCGAAAAAGTCTTCACTGGATAGGTACAAAACTTGTCTTATTCTAACAATTTAGTTCTGAAATAGCAAAAATATCAGCAATTAGCCAATAACAGAGCTATGTTCATTAAAACTGAGAGATGTTATTTAACCTGAAAAACAGTTTTTCACAGAAAAACAAAAAGCAATATTAAAATGAACTTCTTAATGTGACATCGAAGTGCTCATTTCCTATAACCAACACGCTCGATCCTCAGGTAAATATGAATTACTTAGTGCCTAACCCCTTGGCTAGCAGTCCATGAAAGGACGTTGACTTATTTAAATGAATGACTGATTTTTCCACTTCATTTATCTATCTGTCGATTAAGCCAAAACTTAGTATTTTTCATACACTTCAGTTGGTTCATTTATTTCAAATGTACTTACGCTTCCATTAACTTAGGGAAGGATAAAGGAAACTTTTACATCAATTCCTCCCTAAAACAGGAAAATGAATGGTTTTCCCTTAGGATTTTTTGTTAGTACGAATAACTCAATAAAAGGTTCAAAGACAAATAAGATATAAAAATAGAACTGTCAAAAAATCAAAATGATTTACTAATTGACTAATAAGCGAGTTTTTTAGTTGCACAATACACTAAAAGAGGCAGGGGGTAACTGAAAGCAAATCAACGAGAAAAAGTTTTGACTGGTCTATTCGGGTGCATTTCAACAGATGCATTTCAATCCAATTTAGAAAGGAGGCACGGAGAAGCTTAAACAACATTGATAAACAACAAAACCAGCCTTGCTTTTCTTTGTAAGAATGTAATCTCTTAGGAGATATTTCCTGGAACAATAGGGGATCTATGGCCCCGCAGTACTCATACTATAGGCTTATTGCAAGAATTCCTCAAAATGAAGAAATAATAGAAACCAATTTCAATTTCCATTCACCCTCCCCCTCCCTCTCCAAAAAAATCCTTCTATTTTTATCGCGAGGTTCATGGAAAGCTATGGGCGTAAAATACATTTTTTGTGGTTCATGTACACTCCTCTTCCTCCTAATATTGGCAAAGATTCACAAGATTCCCTGTGTATTACCTGATGCACTCTTCATAGATTGCTCTTCATATTGTTGTCAAAGCTCAAAAATGAAATTTTAAAGTTAATGTGTGCATTTTGAATTGACTACGCGCATCTTTAAAAGTGAATGCGCTGCCACACAGCATAACTCCATCTGAAACTGGGAAACTGAATATACACTAAATTTTAGAAAATCCTGTTTTCAATAACTTTAAATTGATTGGATATCTCAAAATTTTCATCAACAACTTTTTGCTTCTATGGGGCAAAATAGTAGCTTTTTCCCCACGACATGGCATTAAAGGCCACTCTTCCGAGGTTCAACCTTTTCTGCCACAAGAACAGAGCACATGAAGCTTTAACTGTGTTGCTGAGCAACACTTTAGTTTTGTCCCGTTTTTTTTTTGTTTTTTTTTTTGTTTTTCCAGTGCTGCCGATGTTGGCTTATTCCTGGAAACTGGTAAGGGTCTAACCTGTGCGGTTTTTACGGAAAGTGTGGACCTCAGGCCGGATTGATGAATATGGCATTGAATTTAGGAAAGCTCCGCAGATCTCTTGCCTGGGGCCAAAAAGGATGGTTTTTGCTTGTCCACGAGCCAGAGCCTATGGTGTGCGAAGTGAAGTGGAGCTATGTAGCCTATGTCAGAGAGGAGTATCTGAAATTGTGCAGCCAAACTTTTGTTTCATCGAACCATGTTTCTGCTTTCGAGTGGAAAGCTCCGTTCTAGCAGGCAAGCAGGCAGGCATCAGTTTCAAATTGAAGATGGACTAAAATCTATAAGTGTTAAATATATGTGGCAGTTACCCGGCCCCACAGCCAATATATCTTCTTTGAGTGATAAAAAGAAAAATTTACAGAAGCAGAAAAACAGCATTTTCCCACAGGTCCGAAAGTGCTGCCGTGATTTTGGCTGGGTTTATCATTTGTTTTTTCGGACTTGGGATTGAGGTGGAGAAATGTTATCAGATGTGCCTCTTAAACTTTAAAAGTTCTCTCATTGCTACAGAAATTGGAGCTTATCCTTTGCCCATTTCTAAGTGGTGACGTTAGAAAGTTGGCCTACGGCAAAAAAAAATCAAATTTGAACTAAGACAGATAGAATTTTTTTTTGACGGCAATCGATAGCTCTTGATGAGCTGATTAAAGTATATCTCATCCATTTTTTGGTACAAAAATTCCTTTATGAGATATACTAGTTTGAAACTTCCAAGGGGTTGACAACTTGAGTTGTAGGGTACACACTGAAACCAAAAATAAGCCGATACCAATTGTGAGACATGTAAGGGAGTTGTAAGGAAAGGTCAGCTATTAGCTCATAACCATCTTCGGCAGTGAGGGGTTTGCAAATTTTGCCATTTGGTGTACCTATTATTTGTTTCCTGTGTATTTGATGCTAAGACCGAGTTGGTTCCATTGCTAAGACATGTAGGGGACTTGTAAGTAATAATCGTCTGTTAGGCTACAATCATCTTTAGTGAAGAGGGGTTTATAAATTTTGCTAGTTGGTGTAGCCCACCCATACTCACTGTAACCTAGAATTATGTGTTTACGAAACAGGTACAAACGATAACGTAAAACAACGTGGCAGTTTCGTAATAATTAATAGACTGTCATCTATGGTATTTTGGTCCTGAACAGTTACGGATAGCTTTATAATACCAACTAGATTATATAAGATATTGTTACAAGTCTTGATCCGGCACATAATTTCTTATGAGTAACCTCAAGTGTGATGAATTACTCAAGCACATTTTTGTAATCCCCATTAAAGGCTAATTTTTTCATGTCTTGTGTTATCATAGATCGTTTTTTTACCATCAGTACGAGATACACTTTACTCATGACTCATTACCACGGACATTTTAATATAACTCTTCACTTTGCTATGAAAAGCATCTTTTTTCTCAAATATTTAAAAAATTTTTTGTCTCTTTTATTTGATTTATTTGTGTTATTGCTTAATATTTGAATTATATTTTACTTGTTAATTTTTTTATATAAGTTTTACTGTAACTCAAATGTTATACAAAATATGAATATTTAAACTTTCCAGTCAACATTAGCTTAATCTGATGAATCTTTAATAATATTATTAATAAAATTTCATCTGAATGGAAGGGATGTGGCGCTCATTATACCCCATCTCCATTTTTCCTACCTTAATACCAGTAAGCATGTGAATGTAGTCTTGTATTTTACACAGAAAAGATTGTCAAGGGGACACTTCCAGGTGGAAAGGGAAGGATTTGCCGCATGAATTGAAAATATACAAAAATTCATATATTATAGGGATGGAGCCATCATGATCTCAGATCTGTAGACATCTTCGGATATGAATGAATTTTAGGCTTCATTTTTATTTAAAGAATTTTTTGATTTTATGGTTCGATGTTATTTGATATCAAACGAAGTAGTTTTCTAAAAAATTGGTTTATTGTTTTGAAAATAATGTGAAAATCATATATCAATACAACTTGATTTATTTCCTAGATTTGTACCTTTTTGAGAGTCTGCAGTTTTAAAGTAGATCAGTGGAAATAAAGTTTGAGTTTACTTGCTAAGGATCGATATAGGCATATTTTTCTTTCAAAATTTTTAACTGTTAATGTCCTTTCATATAGTATTCTTACCGCAAAAGTTCCAAACCCTTCGGAGAACAAAAATATTCGGTACACTATAGGGTATAACGAATCAATACCACCTGTTTTTTTTTTAAATATTGTTTTACTCTTGGTTTCGTATTGTCCAGTATAAATACACAATAAATTGTTTGTCAGTTGGGGAGGAAACAAATTTGAGCCCATTTTAGGGTTCTACAATTCAAAGAGCAATTGTTTCAAATAGCTCTGGCTTTCATTCAGACCTACATCTTGTTTATATGCCTTGTAAGATGCAAAATCATACAAAACAAATTTTGGTCCATTTACTAGTGTCACAGACCAATGTAGCGAAAATTTAATGCAGATATTAAATTTTTATAATATGGATGCAGATTTTACTTCAGTTTACCTTTCTTCCTGGTCCCAATCTAGTGTCAAGCTAGTAGAGTCAAGCTAGCCCCCTAATACCCCCCTGAAATCGTAAAAATTATCCCCCAAGCTGATCTTAAAATACAGTAAATACATTATTTTGGTAACTTAAGTGCACATGGATTATTTCGTTCTATGTCACTACTCCAGTGGTAATAGAGTTTGTCAAATTTCGATTTAGTCCAATTTATAATACCAAGAGTTTTAAACAGATTGTAAAGAAAATCCTTAGACAATTCTCCTTTTCCCCATTCCCTCAATTCAAGATCTGAGATCAACTTTTCCTCTCTCCTTCCCCCGACACTCGCAACATGTTAAGCTAGATTGACGTTTAGATTGATTGGAGACGAAAATAACGGTCGGCCTTCAGCCCCAAATTTTCTTAATCACCCGAAAGTTTGAACTGGAATTTTTTGGAATTAATAATTAATAGAGTGTTATCTATGGTATTTTGGTCCTGAAAAGTTACGGATAGCTTTATAATACCAACTAGATTATATAAGATATTGTTACAAGTCTTGATCCGTCACGATGTCTACGATTGAAAAGGATAAAGTTCAATTGGCTGCAAAGTCAATTTAGTCCCTTCTTTCGATATTCTTTTGTTATTGTTGTTTTTTCAACGCTGAGGAATAGCCTTTGATCATGTGATTACTGATCGCGTCCTTCTTTGAACATAATGTTGTAAAAGTTTTGATAGGCTGACAACTAAATAGGCAAACAAAACCAAAGTGTTGCTCTCGCAACACTTTATTCGGTGAAGCCGGACAAAGGTTGCCGCAACACTTCACGTTGCTCAGGCAACGTAGGTCTAGTTTCTGTTTGAATGAGCCTTCATCTGATTTATAGGATCGATCATGGTTTTAAAATTACTCTTCTCGAAAAATGTGCAAAATTTTTCGTCTCTCTAGGATATTTTGCGGCATAATTTTTGTCAAGATCACTTACCTTTTTCGGGTGTTCTGCAACATTTTTTGAAAGTCAGAAAAACGTCTTACGGCACATAATTTCTTATGAGTAACCTCAAGTGTGATGAATTGCTCAAGCACATTTTTGTAATCCCCATTAAAGGCTAATTTTTTCATGTCTTGTGTTATCATAGATCGTTTTTTTCTTTACCATCAGTACGAGATACACTTTACTCATGACTCATTACCATAAAATATAACTCTTCACTTCGCTATGAAAAGCAAATTTTTTTCTCAAAAATTAAAAATATTTTTTGTCTCTTTTATTTGATTTATTTGTGTTATTGCTTAATATTTGAATTATATTTAACTTGTTAATATTTTTATATAATTTTTACTGTAACTCAAATGTTATACAAAATATGAGTATTTAAACTTTCCAGTCAACAGTAGCTTTATCTGATGAATCTTTGATAATATTATTAATGAAATTTCATCTGAATAGAAGGTATGTTGCGCTCATTATACCCCATCTCCATTTTTCCTACCTTAATACCAGTAAGCATGTGAATGTAGTCTTGTATTTTACACAGAAAAGATTGTCAAGGGGACACTTCCAGATGGAAAGGGAATGATTTGCCACATGAATTGAAAATATAAAAAAATTCATATATTATATAGCCATCATGATCTCAGTTCTGTAGACATCTTCGGATATGAATGAATTTAAGGCTTCATTTTTATTTAAAGAATTTTTTGATTTTATGGTTTGATGTTATTTGATATCAAACGAAGTAGTTTTCTAAATAATTGGTTTATTGTTTTGAAAATAATGTGAAAATCACATATCAATACAACTTGATTTATTTCCTAGATTTGTACCTTTTTGAGAGTCTGCAGTTTTAAAGTAGATCAGTGGAAATAAAGTTTGAGTTTACTTGCTAAGGATCGATATAGGCATATTTTTCTTTCAAAATTTTTAACTGTTAATGTCCTTTCATATAGTATTCTTACCGCAAAAGTTCCAAACCCTTCGGAGAACAAAAATATTCGGTACACTATAGGGTTTAACGAATCAATACCACCTGTTTTTTTTTAAATATATTGTTTTACTGTTGGTTTCGTATTGTCCAGTATAAATGCACAATAAATTGTTTGTCAGTTGGGGAGGAAACAAATTTGAGCCCATTTTGGAGTTCTACAATTCAAAGAGCAATTGTTTCAAATAGCTCTGGCTTTCATTCAGACCTATATCTTGTTTATATGCCTTGTAAGATGCAAAATCATACAAAACAAATTTTGGTCCATTTACTAGTGTCACAGACCAATGTAGCGAAAATTTAATGCAGATATTAAATTTAATTAAGATATTAAATCTGGATGCAGATTTTACTTCAGCTTACCTTTCTCCCTGGTCCCAATCTAGTGTCAAGCTAGTAGAGTCAAGCTAGCCCCCTAATACCCACCTGAAATCGTAAAATTATCCCCCAAGCTGATTTTAAAATACAGTAAATACATTATTTTGGTAACTTAAGTGCACATGGATTCTTTCGTTCTATATCACTACTCCAGTGGTAATAGAGTTTGGTCAAATTTAGATTTAGTCCAATTTATAATACCAAGTGTTTTAAACAGATTGTAAAGAAAATCCTTGGACCATTCTCCTTATCCCCATTCCCTCAATTCAAGATTTGAAATCAACTTTTCCTCTCTCCTTTCCCCGACACTCGCTACATGTTAAGCTAGATTGAGGTTTAGATTGATTGGAGACGAAAATAACGGTCGGCCTTCAGCCCCAAATTTTAAAGTCGCTGGCTCCTTCTTCATCACCAGAAAGTTTGAACTGGATAGCCTAGCTGTCCCTGATATACTGAAGGCAAGGCCGTATCCAGAGGGGGTGTTAGGGGATTTGCCCTCCCCCCTCTTTGGGGTCTAACCATTCTTCTTTTCTCCGACATTTTAAAAAAATAATATAAATAAATTTTTGATACGCTTTGAAGTTTGTTTTTTGTAAGATGTTCCCCACAAAAAATTTGGTTGTGACCCTCTCCCTCCCCTCTGAAAAAATTCTAGATACGGCCCTGATAGAAGGTGAGCTATTGGATGGAATGGATGCGCGCGGTGTCTTTAGATTTATCTCTTACCCCTCCACCAAGTCGAAATTAGAGTTTTGTTTGACCTTCTAATTCTACCTAAAAACCTCAACTCAATATCACAGACCTTTCTTAAGGTCTGTTCTTATGCAAACTTTGGTAAATGTAGTGTCGTTTGATTTTTATTCCTACTTCATTTTGAAACGATCCTGCTCCCATAGGTGCTTAAACTCCCAAAACTTTTAAGGTATATTTGAGACAAAATAATTTCAATCCTCCTCCCCCGTAAGTAAAAGTTCGAGGTTTCAGCCTGCACTTCCAAAAGATAGGAAGTATCGTGCCCCCAGCAATTATCAACATAGTGCATATACACTATTTTGCTAGCTTGGTAATATACATTATATTTTCATTTATGCCTCTACTTAACATTGAGTGTATTCTGAAGCCTATAGGAGTACACAGTACTAAAACATTTATATTGCTCGAAGACAAAGCATAATTCAACCCTTCTATGCAACAATAAACTGGAAGTCGCCTTGTTCCTCTCACCTTTCCTTTTCATAGTTTATATGAAAGTTTAAACGCCGTTCCCTGAGCCATTCCCGAGATATTTTTGGGTCTTGAACTTTTATAACCTAGATACGCAGAGTTCCTTTTTATTTGCGCATACCATCTGGTCCAAGTCATAATTCGATGTCCCCTAATCCCACTTAACCCTCCCTGAAAGCTTTAACCTTATAATCAAAACCTCTGGTAAGGTATTTTCACACGAATAGTTATTGAAACAAGAAACATTATAAAGAATCCGAGAAAAAAATTGTTTAACCCCTTTCCCTACTCCAACATAAAATTTAGAGTTTCGTTGACCCAACCACCCATTATTCTTTCCCCAATAGTACCTGAAAATTTGAACGGCATTCTATTCAAATCTTTCTTTCCCAAGCCATTACCAAGACATGGTAGATATGCTATATAGATTATTATGGATGCAAATAGCATCTTTTGATTTTACCCACCCCTTCCCAAGTAAAAATGCTCGGTCCAATTCAGACCCCAACTCTTTCTGGAAATTCCAGTTTTACACACCAAGCTGTTCCTGGGATATTTTAGATGGGTACTTTCGAAAACCGGGCATCACAAACTGTCTTTTGATTTACCTCACTGCTTAGCCGTGAGCATGTTAGAAGCCCAGTATGAGCTTTTAGGAAAATAATTTGTGAAGTTACTGATAGTGTCTTAGGGAAGGTTAAGAACGCAGCTTGGAATATTGTTGAAAATGCTTTATGTCCAATAGAGAGGAGAAGGGGCTTGTACAAGAATTATCTGAGTGATAGATCATATGAAAATAAAAAGCGATATAAAGAAAGTGGAGGAGGTATTGAAATATGAACTAAGGAGGTGGGAAGTGGAGACCATGGATAAAATTACCGAGGCTCTGGAGAAATGCAGCTAGACGACATAATAGTAAAATATTGTACGGCATGTTTATAAATTGAAAGGGAACAGTCAATCCGTTAACTTAAAGAGAGATGGCTAGAATATTTTGAGAATATGCTAAATGGGGATTGAATTGCAGGAAAAGATACAGGAAAGTGAAAAAAGTTTGTGATACGTTAGATGTGAGGGAATTTTTTTTTGTTAAGAATAACTAGTAACAACACTAAAAGGATTAAAAAATAAAAAGGCCCCAGCTGCTGACAGTGTGGTAAAACTTTTCTTAAACATGATGGCTCTGAGGTTAGAAATAAACTACTGAATTTTCTAAATATGATTTTTTAAAAAGGGAAAGTACTTAGCAATTTCAGGAAAACCCTAATTAAACAACTGTTTAAGAAAGATGATAAGAATGAGTACGGTAATTATAAAGGCATTAGCCTGGTCTCCGTGGGCAGCAAATTACGTTTTAGACAAATTTTCACTCCTAAGTTAATAATTGAGAAGTACCGGAGTTATCAAACACCCTTAGTCCTCTGCTTTATAGATTATGAGCAAGGGCTCGATTCTTCTGAAAGATGAGTTTTAGAGAAGGTCTTATCCTTGTATTATATACCAGAAAAATACATAAAAGTGATTAGTGCTATGTATAAAAATGATATTGCTGCGTTTAAGGTATTAAATGAGGTTAACAGCTGGTTTCCTATTAAATGAGCAGCAGGGTTTTGTTCTATCTCCCTTTATATAGACATTTGGTGGACCTCGCCTTAAGAAGCACAGGAAAGGCAGTGGGAGAACACGGAATCAAATGGGGAAGAAAAATTTTCCTGGACTTTGAATATGCTGATGATTTAAGCATTCTAGATGAAAGTATAAGCAAAATTAATGAATTTTTAGAGGTCTTACGAGTTCAGTTTGCTAGAATAGGTTTGAAAATTAATCTTAAGAAGACTAAATCGCTAGGGCTAGGAATAAGTAAAAATGAATAGGTGATGTTGAGTAATAAAAATATTGATCAAGTGGGCAGCTCCACTTACCTTGGTAGCATTATTAGTAGAGACGATGTGGGCAGGGAAGATGTTAAAAGTAGAATAGCCAAGGCTCAGGGTGTTTTTCACAGTTGATAAAAGTAATGACAAAATAAGTCTGCGAACCACAGCTGGAATATTAGAAGCTATAATGATGACAGTGGTCAAATATAGTTCTGAAGCAGGGGCACTCCGAAAAATGGACCAGAATTTACTTAATGTTTTTAGAGAAATTCCCTACGGATTGTTATGGGTACCAGGCTGACAAACCGTATTTCAAACAGTAGGCTGTACGAAGAGTGCGGTTCAATCTCGCTTTCTAGGGCTATAATAAGAGAAAGTTTGAGATTACTAGAGCCTGTTCTTTGGATGAAGACTGACATATTGCCGAAGATTGTCGTGTTCGGCCAACCGTCTAAGACTAAACGGAAAACAGCTCGTCCGCGGTCGGTGTGGGAGAATGCTATAAAAAAAAATTAAAGAAAATAAGAACTTTCCCTGAGGTTGTAAAGAAGGAGGCCATGAATAGTTTAGGATGGAGGAGGAGCGCCTGCAGCTTTGGCCTCAGAGGGCTTAGTTCTGCGGTGAGTTGTTAGTAGCAGTAGTAATATCAGTATATGAGCTTACTGTACAAAAAAAGGTTTTGTGAATCACAGAAAATAATTATATAGCCGTCCCCCATCGTTCTCAAAACTGAATTTCAAGCCATCTTGTCCCACCCTATGTCATGTCTAGAAAACAGGGGAAAGGAAATCTTGGGCAAAATGTTTTCTTCTGCTTTTTAAGACTTTGACTTACATCGTTTTTCTTTGCCGTTTTTTGTTTTTTCGCTTTCTATTCATTCTCTCTCTTTTTCTCTCTTTCCAAAAGGTTCTTGTAGCTCTGTAGCTTTCCAAAGCTACAAAAACTGGCCCATCAAGATAGCATAACCACTGTTAACTGAATTTTACACCCATTGATAAACAAATTTACTGGAAAATACCTTAGATAAAGGTCAATACAGACATCATCACATTTCAGCAAAAGATAAAATTCCAAACTAAAAAAATCACTGATTTTATTTCCTATCTAAAAAGTTTCAAAGCGTTAAAACTATTCTGATGTAGCTCTTTCCTCGTTTTTGTCTTAAGCATAGTTTAGCTTGAGAGCTAAACTCCCTAATGTTATCCCATTTAAAACCCAGTTAAAACCCAGATTGCCAGTTAAAAACCCAAAGGTCCCTGAATGGTTTTATCAACTCGTACACGCATGAAACGCTTAACAACGGTTGATATTCAAGAATATTTGAGGTTGCTTGTAACCAATCTGAGGCTAAAGCTAAAAAATAGAAATCCTAAATCATTCTGTAGTTTTTCCTACCAAGACTTCTACAGATTTTAAATCTATTTTCAAAAGAAAACAATTGTAGTCTCTATTACTGTCTTCTCCTAAAGGATTAAGTAAAAAAAAAAAAACGTTTTCCAAAAACAAATGTAGTTTTATTCAGATTTCAAGTAGTAGAGACAAAATTAAATTTACATTAATGTCAAGAAGAGCTTGAAAAGCCCAGCAGACGTTGATGAATCGAAATAAGGATCATTGAAATTTTTATGTCCAAAAACCATAGACTGGGGGTTTCTAGCCCCAGTATCTCGAAAACTGATGAAAATTATATTTAAGAAAAAAATATTTGCACGAATTTTATTTTGGACAGTTGGCCTAACTATTTTTTCAGAGCTAATATCTTCAGCTAGCCAAGTTTTTGATAAGTACAAGCGTCTAGTTTCCCTATTTTAGATCTGAATTGTGATTTGTCAGGAGTTAATCCAGATATTCAACCTATGTTTATTAAAAGTATTTCTTTTGTGTGTAAAATAAAAATCATCTTAGCAGAAAAACAGGTAATACTAGAGATGCTGTGATCGTTGGTAATCAATGTAGGCGACTCAAGCGCAAATTTCAGTTTATTGATAAATCCACAGAGCACGCCAAGCAGGAAAGTTTCTGTGGGATTAATGATTATGTTCCCATATTAAGTAAAAGTGCCAGCCCTACCTGCTGGATTTTGTCTTTAACATTTACTCGATCCGCGTAAATGTCATTTCGCGCAAATGTCAGCTTACTGCTAAATACATAGAGCGCAACAAACATTGACATTTCGTTTTTGCTTCTGAAGTCAATTAAATAAATAAAAAAAAATTTAAATGAAAGTAAGGAGTGACATTAAAACTTAAAACGAACAGAAATTACTCCGTATATAAAAGGGGTTTTTCCTCCTCAACACCTCGCTCTTTACGCTAAAGTCGGACTCTTTCTCTTAACTCTACTTTTTAAAGCAGTAAAAAACTTCAGCGTAAAGAGCGGGGTGTTGAGGAGGAAAAGCCCCTTTCATATACGGAGAAATTTCTGTTCGTTTTAACTTTAGATGTTGCTCCTTACTTTCATTTAAAAAAACTTGTTTTTTTATTTGATTTCTGGACGTGTTTGAATTAATGCATGTTTTGATCTTGGCTCTCTGCACATAAATAATTAGAATGAAATTTGCATATTATTTTTCTTTTGGCTAAGTGGCTTTCTCATAGCTTTAATCGGAAGATTTTGAGAAAGAAGGAGCGAGGGAGGAGGCCTAGTTGCCCACCAGGTTTTGATTACTTAAAAAGGCAACTAGAACTTTCAATTTTTTACGAAAGTTTTCATTAGTAAAAAATATACGTAACATACGAATTAACTTACGTAGCTAACTTCTATATTCGTATGTTTTTACTGCGTATATGAGGGGGTTCGACCCTATCGATACCTCGCTCTTTAACTAAAGCTTAAATTTTGTCCCAATTCCTTAAGAATGACCCCTGAACCACAAAGGCCGTAGAATAAATAGTTGAAATTACTAAAAATACTTTAGCGTAAAGAGCGAGGTATTACGAGGAGGTAAACCCCTCATATGCGTAATAATTTCTTTTCGATTTATGTTTTAATGCTGCTCCTCATTTTCACTAGAAAAAACTTTTCGTATTTATTTTTTATTGTTTTTTTTAAATAACGCTAGAAAATCCTGCACCCCTTCATTGAAAGTCTCTTCCCCATGAGAAGTTCTTCCTCCATGAAAAGATCCTCCCATGTAACCCCTCCCTTAACTGCCCCCCCAAAAAAAACAAAAAAAAAAATCCGCCTGAAAACGTCTGTACCCTTCCCAGTAACCATTACTATGACCTGTAAACACAGGTCAAAGTTTGTAACTTTCAGTCCCTCCTACGGAGACTGCGGGATAGTAAGTCGTCCCCAAAGACATATTTATTAGGTTTTTCGACTATGGTAAACAAAATGGCTATCTCAGAATTTTGATCCGGTGACTTCAGGGAAAAAATGAGCTTGGGAGGGGGCCTAGATGCCCTCCAATTTTTTTAGTCACTTAAAAAGGGCACTACAACTTTTAATTTCTGTTAGAATGAGCCCTTTTGCGACATTCTAGGACCACTGAGTCGATAATTTCACCCCTGGAAAAAAGACAAAAAACACATAAACACGCATCCGTGATTTATCTTCTGGCAAAAAAAATGCAAAATTCCACATTTTTGTAGATAGTAGCTTGAAACTTCTACAATAAGGTTCTCTGATACGCTGAATCTGATGGTGTATTTTTTTGTTAAGATTGTCCCCCTTTTAGGGGGTGTTTCTCCATATTTACTAAAATGAGGCAAATTTTCTCAGGCTTTTAACTTTTGATGGGTAAAGCTAATCTTGATGAAATTTATATATTTAAAATCAGCAATAAAATGCGATTCTTTTAATGTAACTATTGGTATCAAAATTCCATTTTTTAGAGTTTTGGTTACTATTCAGCCGGGTCGCTCCTTACTACATTTCGGTACCACGAACTGTTTGATAATTATGGTCTCAAGTTAAATAAGAGTAGTCACACTGCCTGCTAAATTCCGTCAACAGGTTCTTTCCTTATTAGCAGGCTGTCTTCAACTATTACTAGCTCATTCTGAGGGAGCTTCCGTCTGTTTTTAAAGTTCTAAAAGGTTCTCTCTTTCACAGATGTTTTCCTTGAACCTAACTCGAAAGTTTGCTCATTCAAACTTTCCACTTCGGGAAAATTGATAGACAAATAGTGAAATAATTTTGTGAGCCTAATAAAATAAATCTTACCGCGTGATAAGCAATGCACTCTGTTTGTTAAATAGATTATGCTGAAAAGGGATATTAACACACGCTAAGGCTTTTTGCACTAAAGTTGCATTGCGCTTGAATTTAACGGCCCGGGTGTTTGAGGAGTCGTTCTTGAAAATTGGGACTAGAAGACTAACTTTCGTGTAAAGACAAGAGGGCTGGAGAAAGGGATCTCCTGCTCTCAAATCCTGCTCTTTAAACTAGAATTTAAGTTTTACATAGAAATGATTCAAGTAAAGCAACAATCTTCCATCTAGTATTTTTTCTTATCAAAACAAAGCACAATCATCTAAAATAAATCAGCGTCTCGATAATAAATAATTCGCCCCCCGCCGTTCCCATACTGTACTTTTCACCATCTGTATGTTTGATATCCAATCATCTGGATATCCATTTAATTGTTAAGAGCCACGTGTTTGACATTCAATTCTAATATTTGTAGCAATACTTTGCGAATGATAATTATTACTGAAATAATACATCTCTGCAAATTCGGATTGGGAGGAGGCAGTGGAGGGGAAACTGAAATACAAAACTAATTAACGAACTCCTTAATATATTTATTAGTAGGGGATTGAAATATCGAAAAGGAATTATATGGCCATCATATTCACTGTTTTCTAAGCAAGTTCTAGGAAAAAATGTTTTTCAAGGAGTTTTCCCACGGATACTGACAGGAAGGCAAAGCACCCTTCCTCATCACTCCCCATTACCCCCTGGAAAACAAGAAAACATTAAAAATTTTACACAAATAGAAAAATAATACATTCTACCATTTAAATCTTGGTGAAAGGTAGCAATGAAAGGCTCACCCACACCCCCAAGAAATATTCTTAGCGGTGATCAGTATAGCCCCTCTCAATTTTTCCTACCTTAATGCAAGTAAGCATGTGAATGTGGTCTTTGTTTTTTTTAAATAAGGGGTACTATGACCCCTTAGTATCCATATTACGGAAGCAGATAAAAAATATTCAGTGAAATATGTGAAGATTATAAATGAATTTCAAAACCTGACTCCACCCCTCTTTCCAACCCTACTTCTATCTTTTCCTGAAGTCTCTCAGCCCACCTTAAGCAACAAAACATCAAAATATACACACAAAGAGGAAACTGGCATTTATTTCTCTTAAAAATTTTGTTAAAAAATAAGTAGTCGCGGTAGCACTTGCCCCTACTTCCATGTGAAACTTAAATGTCGCACTCATAATCCTCTTACGTCTTTCCGTTTTGGGTTGGTAAATTTTTGAAGGCAATCTTTTATGCTGCACAAACAAAATGTCCCTGTAGTAAGAGGGGAGCTATAATTCTCCAGCATCCGTATTCAGACATGGCTAAAATGAAGGAATTTTATGAACACATTCCTTAATCTCACTCCAAGCACTTTTTTATAGTTATCTAAATAATAAAGAAAGGGTTATCGACATAAAAATTTACTTTTTGAGGCATCAAAAGCATCCCCCCCTACGAAATGACCCGGAAGCCTTCCCCCGGGCTAGTAAATCTGAAATTATGCATCAATATTTATAATTTTATAAAGTCTTAAGTTAAATATATAAAGAAATATTCAAAATAAATGTCTATTATAAGGAAATGGCAGTTAGTGACACTGCTGCGCGCATTATATTTGGCTTCATAGAAAGGTCATCACAAATACCAATTTTCGTTCATAGGAACCTACTTCTGATTCTCCAAAACGCTTGATCCGTTACGAGGAACTCTGAAAAATAAGTAAATAAATAAACTCTCTTCCAAAATAGGAGTTCTTGAAAAAATATTAAACTCCACATTTTTTAACATTGGAGCTTAAAGAACAGGATTTACTTACGTGCTGAATTTTAATGTGTGACTTTTATTACTTGCCCTATTGAGAGTGTTTTCCTTTTATTCTAGAGTAGGCAAATTTTTACCAGGCTAGTAGCTTGTTATGGGTAAATCCGAACTTTACAAATGTTGTGTATTTTGTTTTTTAAGACTTTTATTTAGTATTAGCCCAGGCCACCCCATACTTATAGTTCTTAACCACGAACTTTTTGACTACTGAAAACTGAGAGAAAGAAATGAAATTTGAGGAGAGCTTGCACACTACCCACTTTTAAAGTCTAAGTTTGACTATGGCTTACCAGAAAGCATTATAGACTGGGAAAAATCAGTTAGTGTGAAAGTGGTAAAATTAATTTATTAATTAGCTCTATTTCCACATTAATTCAAAAAAGGAATTTTTGTTCATACATACCCCTAATTGTGGGTGATATGGAAATTTTGTTATTGTTTGTTTTGTTTTTTTAATCTAAAATACTTTTATTTTTGAAATTTGTGCTCATTTTATTTTAATCTTTTTTTATCTTTTGGCTAAGATGATAAGTTTTATTTTAGTCTCAAGTTACTCAAGTCATGGTAATTTATACAAATTTACTTTGCCCAATCATTTATTAATTTGTTTAAAAGTAGGGTGGTTTTAATTTGAGTGTCTTTTCATTGATTATTTTAATTTCAGTATGGGGCACTTGCTCCTTTGTCATCTCTAAGAATTTTCCGTGGCAGCATCTACAAAGATGTTCGGGGCTTTAGCATTGCTTCATTAGTGAGACACAACTCTGCTTTAAGAAGCTTATATATTGACGTAAGTTAAATTTTATAATATTTCCCATCTTGAGTTAAAAAAAAGCTGCATTATTATGATTTGGGAATGATCCACACTTACTAAAAGCTTTAAAAGTGTTGTCCTCCCAGAAGCTGAAATTCTAGCTAACATTCTTGTTGTGTACGAACATAGAGTAAGGTTTACTTGAACACCCTGAAAGTATCCCATAGATATTCACTTTCTTTATAGCCTTATCTAAGCCTAATTTAGGATGCCCGTCCTTTTTCAGTTTGTGAGCTTTTTGGCATAAGTATTCTATTTAAACAGCCTGGTATACAGTTTAAGCACCCAGAAACAAGATATAAGTCAATTAAGTCACTCTTTCACATAACAGATACAGTTAGTGGAATCGAATGACTTAGTGTGAATTGAGCTTTTGTCTAGGACCTTATGACTTGGCTTCTAAAATTAATATAAGACAATGTGAGAATCATTGATTGTCTAGACTACACAATGATCCTCCTGCTCCTTCTGCGCTCCGAAGTAGACAAAATGCACGTTTATGGTTTGGTATCGTATTTTATACATTTCTCTATTGGCTTCCATCCTAAGTTATCACTTTGCTTAGATCAAGGGAGGTAAGATAAATTCTTAAACCATATTGGCCTGCCATAAAATAAAGAAATAAAACGATCAAAAATGAATTTTTAAGGCCAAACGAGAATACTGAAAAAACACACGAAGCAAATATTTCGAGAGGACAATCGTCTCTCTTCTTCAGCGCGAACAAAATAGTATAATCAAGGAAAATACCGAAGAAAAAACCAACAAAACAAATACGAAAACTTAATTTTAAAAAAAAATCTTAAAAGATAAATAAAATTCAATCAAAGCCAAAAATTATAAGAATTGAAACCAAATATCTAACAAGCATAAAGGTAGTCTTTTGCCAATATCAGCGATGTGAATAAAATCAAAAAATTAGAAGTACCGTCGATGGATACCAGTGATCAACTGAGAAATAAAAGAAAAAATGTATTCACTCAAAACAAAACTAACCAGCAATTAAATAAGTTGGAGAACTATTTCATCTGATTTCTGAATTTAATGATTGCTTTCCTAGTAGAAAGAAAACTATTTACTATTTGGACCTTTTACTGGGTCTTCGAGCTACAGCATTCAATGAAAAATCTGTAATCAATAAAATTAACCGTTGCCTGTGTACTAAATTTTCTTCGCATGATCCAAAGAAAATTAAATATGTGATGAATGATGTGCGTATCCCCCTCTGCCTCTTCATCTTTCCTCTCCTCTTCCTCTAACCTCTCTCTCTTCCCGAAGAGATTTTTTTCTTAGTTGTCACCAAGTGCATTAAGTTTCTATTAAATTCTATAATGTATTAAATATAATATGATTTCTACAGTCAAAGTAGTTTTGCCGGGGTTTCCCCCCACTACGAAACTTACGTCCTGGACCCTGCTTAGGAAAGTGATGCATTCATGCAGTCTCTTAAATATCAGATCCCTGCCATCTATACAGTTCAGCAATCAACTTTAGAAAAATCTGATGATAAACGCTTAAAGTTTCTCAAATGCTTTGTCTGAAACCGATCTCACGCTGGTTAGGCTGGATCCAGAGCTTTAAACCCCGTGATAGCATTTTTGTGTCATGAGCTGCACTGATGGGATAGGTCTAACCGGATAAAAACGCTGTCTGATCCTCTTCCGATCGCCCTCCAAAGAACCTAATGTAATCATATTAGTAGTAAGATTACTAGCAGTTCATATGGGATTCTAAATTCATGATAAGATCTTTTCCCCATTCCTGGCGCTGTCTCCATAGGTGCCGCAATCCCTACAATTTTCTTCTATATAATTTTCTATATAATCTATATAAACTATTATATATAATATAATCTAGGATATTCCAATTAATCATTATTTAATGATATATAGGTGTGGGCATCATTCCTACCAAAATTTATGCTATTCCTGTGTTTATTTAATCTTCCGTTTGTTTGTAAGAGTGTTTGCAAGTTCCATACTCCTCCGTTTCCATACTCCGTTTTCCATACTCCCCATACTCCGTTTTCCATACTCCTGGCATAAATGCCTCTGTTTTAGTTCCGTACACAAAAAGGATATATCCTTTTATTGCTAGCTATATTTCCTAAGATTAAGCTTTTGCATTCAATGCCAGACGAAGGATATTTCGGAAAAAAAGCACGTAAAAAACTCAACGTGCTAGATGAGTTAATTCCCATATTTTTCATTCTCTCTTTGACATTATCCATTAATTTTTTCAATATTCTCCTATTTGTGATCCTATCTTTCTGCTTTTAGTGGCCCAAATTCAATAGCTGAGGATACCCTTATGACTTTCTTAGCTATCTAGGGAATTCCACTTCTAAATTATGCAATTTAGATAGGTGTGAAGGTCATCTAGGACAAAATTTGAACCCGTTTAAAGTTTAATCTTGTTTCAGAAACGTTTTTTCATGTAAATCCTTTCTTAGAACCTTTTTTATTCCCTTTGACGGACCGTGAACTTCATTCACTAAAATATATAAATTAAGATTGATTTCGTTCTCTTATAACTGAACAGGTCAGAAAGTATGTGAATCACATATGTTTTCTCCAAACTCTTTAAGCCTTCCTGTGACCCTTAAAATTATCATCAAGTGTAATCTAAGGCAATAACAACAACTCATATTAGCAAAAGGCACTAGCAACAATATATCCAATCCATCCTAACCCTCTACATCTGCCCTTGTAAATTTTCTCCTTTCTTTTTAATCCAAATTTCAGATATGATAGCTTCTCCACCTTGGAGCACAAACATACTTAGCCAGTCCCTCCAAGTCCCTTTAATCAACTTCTATGATTCAATATTTTAATTTAAGTATAATTTTAAATATTGATAATACCTAAATATATTAACATACCCCCATCAAAACTATTTAATCACCTTCTATGATGTAATTCTTGTTTTCAAGTCTATTTTTGAATTTTAATACTATCGAAATATATCAAGACCCTCAGTACACCAATATACTCTCCTGTTTCAAGTGTTTACCTTTTTTACTCTATTTCAAATAATATTTGGGCTTCATCTTACTAAGAAGAGTGAGATACTTAAAAATGAACCCCCCCCCCCAAAAAAAAAAATCTTTATCTTCATTCTTTTTTCTCAGGTCTGACTTTGAACGACTCCATCCAAGACTTCATCCTCCAAGGTGTCTTAAAAATTTCCCAAAATTATTTTTCTATATAGAATTGGGAGAAGTGACACTTCAATATATTTTTGAGGTGTGTTGGTAATTGCTATCACCTTCTCTTTAAGTGTGATAATCATTTTTATCTTACTTTTCAGGTTGAGGATTCAATTCTTGATAAGCAGCTTCATGGAGTACTACCACAAAAACTAGGAAACATCACCATTACTGGGAAGAGTTTGAAGTCCTTTGGCAAATCTCCATTCAAGGTATGCTCTTTCACCTGTTAAAAAAAAAACAAAAAAAAACACGTGAAGTTAAATTACATTATATAATAGCGTCTATCATTGACTTAACTGTACCCAGGTTGGCATGCAGATGGGAGGTAAGACTGAGCCTTAGCCTGCGGCCCATACCCCCATAAAATCAGTAATAACTAAGGGTAGACTATAGTAACATTTGGAAGAATATGACCGTCTCTTTGTGAAAATATTTTTATTTCCAGTCTTCCACTTCTTCCCCGTTTAGAAATATTTAAAATAATATTCTTCCACTTAAAAAATGGCTCTATGATCTAAGGACGGCTGTTTTCCTGTAAAGCAGCCGGGGATAGTTTATCAAGAGGAGGCTAGGAAGGAGAGTTTCCTGTTTGGAGACAGATGTGTCTCCAAAACAGATTTGTCTGTTTGGAGACAGATCTTTTGGTAATGTCGCTAATTCTTGCTCACTAAACAAACCCCTTCTACTCTCTATTAAACATAAAGCTTTTTCACTAATATTCCTAGGTGCAGTCTTAGTACTCTTTCTTAAGACACCATCAGCAACTTCACAAATTGTTTTTCTAAGATTATTCCATCCATCTTCCACATTGTCAAATTTTAAAATCTCAAGTTTAATATTCAACTGTTCCTGGAAGGTTTTTCTCAAATTTTCATCCTGAAATCTACCAAAATCATAACTCTCCGGGAGGTAGTTACCCTTCCAAAACATCGGCTTTAAATTAACCTTAGACACTACTAGATGGTGTTCTTTACTTTTAACATCGATAACAGCAATCTTATACACCCTAGTATCTTGTATTGATCCTGCTAGTCTTCAGTTTACAATAACATAATCAATAAGGTTTGCTGTCTTACCATCACGTGAATACCGTGTCAACTTATCGGCCATTTTGTGACCAAACACCGCATTGGTTATAACTAGGTTGTTATACCTACAAAATTGCAAAGGTCTATAGCCATCACTGTTTTCATTTCCTTCACCAAATTTACCTAGGCTAGGATACCATCTATCCCTATTTCTACCGACCTGGGCGTTAAAATTTCCTAGTAAAAACATCATATTTCTACATAATCCTGTCTATTTGCTCCTGTAACTTTAAGTATAATTCATCTGAGTCACTAGTATCTCCGTCAGTTGGTTCAACAGGGGCATATACTACTATAACTGATACCCTGAACTTTTTAAATTTACTGTGTAGCAGTGGCATCTCCCCACAACCTTAAATTCAGCTTAAAAATATGTGGTACCTAAAACTTATTGCTCGATTTTCAATCTCTCTCATGTCGGTAAATCGGTCAAATGACAAAGCTTCAATCAGCGACCTCTCCAGGAAATTTAGTTACGAAGATCAATCAAGAATTTTATTTTTATCTAATGTCAAATTTAAGAATTCGACGTTTTCAAATGAGTAGGTTTGTCTGTACGAATACATTACACCTTGCCAGAAGGAAAAAGAGTACAAGAGACGGAATTGTAATTGAACCGATAATTTTATCAAATGAGGAAAACTTTATACGCAGGGAGTATGTTCCAAGGCGTAATCCTTCTAGGGAGGGATTCATCCGGCGAAAATTAGCCAGAAACTGTAACTATACAAACAACTAAAAAATCCTTGAAAGTCGAGTGCAAAAACGTTCTCTTTGGGCTGCGGGAGGGGCAATTATCAGGATACTATAAATACAGAAGCAACTAACAGGAGATTTCTATTGAAAATAAAATTCAAAACCACGCCCTACCTGGGTCTTATCCTAACGGGAATAAACACCTTTTAATGACAAGGACCGCTAAAAAACGTTTATTTAGATAAAATATAGAGTAATTGTAAACACAAGTATAAATTAATTTGAGTGGGTTGAACTTGAGTGGGTTTGCTATAATACATAAGTATCAGACATAGCTATTGGATATTTCAACTATGCTGAACAACGTGACTATCTCAAAATTTTGATCAGATAACTTCAGGGAAAAGGGGTCGTCGAGGGGGGCTAGTTGCCCTACAATCTTTTTGGTTACTTAGAAAGGGCACTATACTTTAAAATTTCCATCCGGATGCACCCTTTCCCTATCTTCCAGGATCATTATTTCGATACGATCACCCCAGGACAAAAACAAAAAAGCAAAATATATAGGTGGTTGAAAATTCTGCAAAAGAGTTGCCTGATCTGTTAAATCTGATGGTTTCTTAGGGGACTTTTAGGTGGTGTTTACCACTATTTGAAAAATCAGGCCGATTTCTTAGGGTCTTAAATTTTGTTGGGTTACAATGAACTTCATGAATTTTATGTATTTCGAATCAGCATGATATGCGGATTCTTTTGATGCATTTACTGATATCAAAATTCTTTTTTCTAGAGTTTCGGTTACTACTGAGCCGAGTCACTCCTTATTTACAATTCGTTACCATAAAAATGTTCGATTACGCTTAATGAATATAAGGGAGGGGGAGGATAGTGAATAACTTGAAAAACATAAATACGTAAAATAAATTATCATTGAAAATCAAATCTGAAATTGTGTTTTCCTGTGAATTTTTCAAGAAAACTAAAAAATTGAACAATATGGGAAGAATATACAGGGTGGGAGATAACTAGCCGAAAACTAGAAATAAATAAACGACTAAAATATAAGGAAATTCTGGTAATTTTGTAGGACATTTGACATGGGTCTAACCTAAATAGGAAAATTAGAATGTAAAAGACAACTAAGAGTCGTATATCTATACGCAATACATAGTAATAATATACAAGAGCAGGCACATCCATCCCCTGATTGATAATTCCTCACGTTCCCTAAAAGGGGAATTGGCACCTTGACAATTTCGAAAGAGAATTATGATTCAGAAGCCTTGCTTATACCAAATATTTCTTTGAAACACTATTTTTAAAAAAACGATTTTTATTTTAAAATAATAAAAATAAAATTTTGATTTACCCGTTTTATTTTTTTTTCAAAGCATAATTTTATCCTACGCTTTCAGGATTTATCATCACGGTGTTTGCAATTACACATCACCAACACAAGCCTTCAAAATATTGAAAGAAGTGTCTTTAAAGACATGGGAGCCACCAAATGGTTAAAATTAGACGTTACTGGGAATAATTTAAAACAGATGGCAGAACCATATACAACTTTATATCCAGGATCTCCGTACAGTACATTCCTTCTTGAATTGGAAATATCTGGCAATGAATGGAATTGTGATTGCGCAATAGGGTATGTCAATTTTTTCTTTTATTCTTGTAGATTATGTCTGCATAAGCCTATCAAACGAAGCACGAAATGTTATGAGTTGAAAACAGTCTAAGGATAAACATGTTTCACAAGTTATTCTAGCAATCTACACTTGTTTCTTATGACTATTAACCAATGGAGATAGTGACAATAATAGGCTGTGCATAAAAGGTTGGAGCTGCTCCGGTGTTTTTAGACAGTTTTGTGTCTTGGCTTTCTAGAAGCTGCTTCTTCTAACCCTATTCTTCGAAGGAAACCCTTTTGGTGTGACCTTATAGCGGTGCCAGGATGCACCTTTTATGAGCTTACTTGATCAAAGCTTAGACTACAAACAACACTGCTGAGTAACCGTAAGGAATAGCACCACTAAAAAAATCATAGCCAAGCAAAACACACAGTGTTACACTGAATTTCTATTACGGGATATTTTCTGGAATTTCTGTGTTTTTATGTGCGTATTGACGAGTGGGAGATAATAGGCTTGAGATGAGTTGTGCAGCACGTCAAGTTTGGGTGAAAATGGGGCCTTTAATAGATTGGGCTTTGTAGCAGAGCATGCGTGGGCCTCAGGTGGCTCAGATCTTAAGGGGGCTGTAAAGTGGTACGAGTATTGTTACTGGTAAGAATAATCCAAGATCTTAAAGATTGTGTTCATTTTTTCGTACATTCAATTTTTTTAATAAAGGCCAATATTTTTGTCCGTATATTCAAAATGAACAATATATTGAACATTATCGTGCCAATGGACCCAATTTGAAACATTTTTGCTTCGGAAAAAATTGGCAAAAGCTGTTTCCTACCTTCTTCTCAAAAGCACGATCAGAAAAGTAATCCAAATAAGTGGGAACGAAGTATAATAAAGCATATATTTCATGTCTGATGCCCGCTTTAAAAACCACTTTGGAGATAATTCTTATCAATTATCTCACAAGAATAATGATGGGGCAGAATCATTTAGTTGCATCAATCAGAAGTAATTATCCATCGGTGCGGATGTTCAAGTGTTAATGTCACGTACCACGCCCTCTTCATGTAAAGAGCTATGAGACAAACAGGGCTTTATAGGGGCTATGCAATAATTTTGAAGATATTAAAATAAAGCTAAATTTTGTGCAGGAGGTTCAAGCTTTTACTGATTGTAAAAATTCTAGCATAAAATAGATTGACTGGCTCTAAGGCAAGCAGTAGAATCAATTGAAAAAGGGGCTCCTCTAAAAATTTATTGTCCCAATGTTTGTTATAAATCAGTTCATCCTTGATAGCCTTAACAACTAATCTACAAGGGTAAAGCTCAATTTTTTAGCTCTGCCAAAGGTTGCAAAGACGATTTGCAATATGCTTTTTAAGAATTACCGGTGTTCCATCAACGTTAGGAGAAAACAGAAAATTTTTGCAAACATTTCTGCAAAATTAATTAGCATGTATATCAACTGCAAAGCCTTTTGATACTCTGGAAATTGTTTTCAGCATCATCAATGAGTATTTCCATCTTAATCAGACCTATCTTTGGGATGTGGCTTAGTCAAGTGTGCTGGACTTAATATCTTGTAATTAGGATGAATATGGCATTGAGCTTTCGGACGTTTACAAGTTAACCCGCATTTTGTACATGGAAGTAATCAATTCAGATTCAACATACATTTTACTTTACTAATCATGCTTTCGGAAAGTAATGATCTTAGAACCATAAAAAAGGTCAAAATTTCCAACGTAGAAAATATTGCTTCCACATTAGCTAGTCCTATTTTTAAGTATTGATCTCTTTCTGATACTGATACAGAACGGAGAGCCCAAATGGTTTCTTTTCCAGATGGTTGATGATTTCCACTTTTTAGGACTGTGCAAAAGTTGGTTTCAATCTTTTATTATGAACCATGCACTTATAATATAAAACACACAATAAGCAAATAAATAAAAAGCAAAGCACATGGGGTAGCATTAACAATTTCAAAGGGGAGAGCAAATGTGGGCTAGGTGAGTAATACTAAATTGGAAATGGGTTTAATGCATCAGAATCCCCAATGAAAAACAAATATTTTACAATCTGTTCAGAGTGTTACTCTTCTCTTCCCAAGCGTTGTTGCCAAACGTCTTTTGTGAGCTTTTAAGAAAGTAAAAACTAATGAGTGGAAAAGATTTTCTCCTATGGCGTTAAAATCCACAACTCAGTGAAAATACTGCAGGAAAGGTAAAATAATTAATGCAGACCTCTCTGAACTGGAAGTTGCACTAAAAAAACAAAACAAAAACACTGGCTGTGAAATCAAATACATTTGCTACTGAAAGCTGCCAATTTCTTTTTATGTGCCGCAGTACAGAGTCTTTTATTAAAATATTCAATTTCATATTTTTCTTTTTTTATGTGGCTATTTGTCCAAATTTGTGATCACGATTTTTTTTAAAATGCTTTCTTTATTAAAATTTTTCAATTGGATTAGTCTTTTTAAGTAAAAAAAAAGTTAAACATCGTTTATTTATCTTGTTTGAAATTATGTAGTTCAGCACTAGCAATAGGAACTCACTCTCAAAATTATCGGGACTTAGATTAATGTCACACATTCAGTTTGCCAGTTTTAAAATAAGCTATAATGGAATTGGACTAGTAAGCGCTGCATCCATCGTAGATCAAAACATTATCGGCAAGGCTTGCTGTATTCACAGGCACACTAGATTGTCACTTAAAAATGCAAGATCTTTTAGTAGAAGCAAAACTTGAAATAAGAGCGAACTTTTTATATGTGAATGAAAACTTTGCTCGTCGTCAGCCAATACAAGTTACATATTTTTGGTTAATCAACATAGGTGATAAATTGCCTTGGAAGGTGTAAAGGGGTGGGGTTGATTAGGGGGAGTGTGTTAAACAGGATAGAACTAATGGGGAGGTAAGTATAAAAAAAGGAGATGGCGAGGGGACCTGGATGACCTCCAGTCCCTATTGGCTCATAAAAAAGAGCAATAGAACTTCTTATTTTCAACGAAATTAATCCTCACCTAACTTTATACGATCACCCTTCTGATTGGAAATGGTTTAGAAAGAAAGTTACTTCTACAAAAAAAATATAATAATTTGCTAATTTGTTTCTTTAAATAAGTTAAAAATTGGCATTGCTCTATGGTAGGTAAAAAGTTTCTTTGCGCTTTTTGTGGTGGACGTTATATTGTTTCTATGTTGTTTTTTTTTAATTTGCTTGTATAACTTTAAAGTTGTATAACTTTAACAGCTGTTACAATTAGTCACTGTTGTAATTAGAAGTAGTCACAGTGGCATGTGTCCGCAGTCGCAGTTTCAAGTAGCTGCAGTCAAAAGCAGTCGCAGTTGCGATTAGTCACATTCATTATGTCAAGTATTCACAATAACAGTCGCAATGAGCTGCATCTACAGTCGCAAGTATCTGCAGGTGTGAGCAGTTGCTGTGGTCGAAAACACGTGTAGTTACAATCGCAGAAACAAGTAGTCACCGTCACAATTACACGTCGTCGAAGTCAAAATTTGTTGCAGTTCGAAGTACTTGGAATCACCTGTATATACAAATGTTATCAGTTACAAGCAGTCACAGTCGTAAATAGTCGCAGTAGCAATAGTGGGATTAGTAGTAATAGAATAAGTAGTAATTGTAGCAGTAGCAGTAGTATTAAAAGTAAAAATAATAGTTTTTGCAGTCTGAAAAGGTTCGATTTAACATTCTTAGTCATTTCTGAGATATTGCTAATACACCCTTACGACAATCTCCAGGCACATAGTGCGTTTTGATTTAGTTTAACATCCCCCTAAGCATTTCCTGAAGGTCTAAACTTAATTCTCTTAGATTCAGTGCTAATAATAGCATTAGTAGTAGCAGTTGCAGTGGTAGTAGCAGCAGTAGTAACAGTAGCAGTAATGCACAAAATGCCCTTTGGTTTAGTCAACATCCTCCTAAAGGTGGCCTGAAAGTTTTAACCTGATAGTCTAAGCCAATCCTGAGAAATTACTGATACACCCTTTTGAAGACCTGCACGCACATGCTGTCTTCCCTTTAGTTCAACATTCCCTAAAAGTTTTACAATAATACCCTTACCTTCAATAGTAGTTTTAGTCCTAGGAGTAATAATAGCAGTAATAGCAATAATGATTGCACGCACATAGTTTCTTTTGATGAGTTTAATATCCTTCTCAACAGGCCCAGAAGTTTTCCAAATAATCTCTAAGCAGATATTGTTGATATGCTCTTTTGACCACTTGTACGCTCATAGTGCGTTTTGATGTTGCTAAAAATCACCCTATACATTCCCTGAATGTGCCAGCTTAATAATCTTAGTGTCATAGGAGTCATAGCACTAGCAGTGATAGTAATAGTAGTAGTAGAAGTAGTAGTAGTATCAGTAGGAAAAGTAATAGTAGTTGTAGTAGAAGTCAGGCGAGTCCACAGCCTCTTTTCTTCTGGAGGCTGGGCAAACTTCGTTGATTTTACCGACTGGCTACCTGATTTCCCTTACCTTAGACCTTAGATCCTCCTGAGCCATCAGTGGCCCATAGGGTGTCGACAAAGCCTCTCCATCCATCATGAAGCTGTGCAGCTGCAGCGATATCTTCCCATTGTGGAGTGAGTGAAATGTTGGCCTCTTTCAGGTCCCGATCATATTGTCTCCGCAGTGTGTGCTTTGGTTGGCCTCGTCTTCGTCTTCCTTCAGGCTGCCACTTATACACTCTTAAGGGAAGACTGTCTTTGGGCATGCGTAGAACGTGACCCAATTATGTCCATATCCGTTTCTTCATAAGTTCGGTCACTATGGGCTGGTTCTCTTTCAGTCGGATTTCCCTATTAGTAATTGTCTGATACCAACTAATTTTGAGGATCCTTCGAAGGAAAATGTTCTCGAATCCAAGAATATGTTTCTCCAGTTGTTGATTGAGTTTCCAACATTCGCGCAATTTTTAACGAAGTGAGTACTTGTAGGACATACTTTTTGATTTTTCGACGCTGATTGACAATCCAACGTCTCGGAGTTTTTCTGAGATTTCATCGAATAGCAGCTGTAATCGATCTTTGGCGTCTTCTAGTGTACTATTTCATCTGCAAAGTCAAGATCCGCAAGCTGGTTGCTGTTGACGTTAACTCCATAGACCGTAGACTGTCTGAGTACGTAGTCCATTACTGTTGTAAATAAAAGTGGCGATTATACTTGTTCGACACCAGTCATGATTAGAGGCATCTTGTAACTCTGTTTGATGTTCCTACACAGTATTTTGTTTCTCTGCACAGGGCGATGATCAGTTCTACTATCTTGAGGGGTGTTCCATCGTGTTTGAGGATTTTCCATAAGATTTATTGGTCAACCAAATCAAAGGCTTTTTATAGGTCAATGAAAAGAAATTACAACTTTTTATTACATTAATTTCAGTCTTGAACACACATTTTCAGTGTAAAAGTTAGGTTTGCACATGATCTTCCAGGCTGGAAGCTGTGTGGTTCATCAAGAAGATGTTGGTCCAGTTTTGCTGTAGGCGCTGTAGTACAATAATTAGCATAAGTTTATTAGGTGTCGACATTAGGTTAATGCTTCTTCAGTAGCCACAAACAAGTACGTCACCTTTTATGACGAGCTTAATAATGGTTCTTTTCGTCCAGTCACTGGGCACTTTATGGTTGCTCCATATCTGAGTTAGCAGTCCAACCCAAACTGTCATGCAATCGCGGACTGAAGTTTTCAGCATCTCAGATGTAATGTCATTCTCCTGGCATTCTTCCGTTCTTCAACTTTCGGACGGCGGCTGTGATTTCTCCTTAATACGGTGGCCCTTCATTTATATCAAGTATCACAAACGGAGTAGCAGGAATTATATCTCGGTCATTGATTCTCGGTCTATTTAGTAGGTTCTTGAACTGGGCTGCCCACCGCTCATCAATCTTCAAAGAGGGTGTGTCAAAAGGACTCCATTCTCGTCCTTTACTAGATTAACCCAGTTAGGCTTGACTCCAATCATCTCATTGGTTAATCTATAGACTGTTTTCGAATATCTCTTCTTTGCTGCTTTTTCTGCCAACGCTGCTTTGTGTTCGATAAATTGTCTCTTGTTGGCCCGGGCCCTCTTCTTTACTTGTTTGTCTATCTCTCTATGTTAGTCTTGCAGAACAATCAATTCAGATGCGTCTGAGGCCGACAGAATGGAAAGTTTGGCTGATTTTCTTTCATCAATTAGTTTCCAGGTTCGTTCGGAGGTCCATCTTTCTTTCTTTTTCTTATAGCCTAGTTTCTTCTTTGTAACTTCTCTGTACGCGCTTTTCAGTTTCTTCCACATATTTTTGACATTAGTATTTGGTTGTCTATCTTGTTTGTCTATCTCTCTATGTTAGTCTTGCAGAACAATCAATTCAGATGCGTCTGAGGCCGACAGAATGGAAAGTTTGGCTGATTTCCTTTCATCAATTAGTTTCCAGGTTCGTTCGGAGGTCCATCTTTCTTTCTTTTTCTTCTTATAGCCTAGTTTCTTCTTTGTAACTTCTCTGTACGCGCTTTTCAGTTTCTTCCACATATTTTTGACATTAGTATTTGGTTCTAATTCAAATTGCAGGGCTTCAAATCTATTTGGAAGTTCTAGGTGGAACATACGTGTTGTTTCCTTGTCATTCAGTTTCTCAACGTTGAAGGGTTTGTGTGTTGTCAGTTTATTATTTTCTGTGTTGCTTTTAACTTTAGACGGATCTTGGCACCCATGACGCTATGGTCTGATTGTACATCCACGCCTCTATAGCTTTTCGCATCGAGTACTCTTCCCCCACTTGCATGAGAAGAAGAGGTGATCAATTCGGTTGCGCGTACGCCTATCTAGTGAAGTCCATGTATATTTGTGGATGATCTTGTGTTGAAAAAATATACCTCCTATGACAAGGTCGTTGTTCAGGGCGAAGTAGACAAGTAGCGCTCCATTTTCGTTCATGTTACCCATTCCATTTTGTCCCATAACTTAAGGACAGTAACTGTGACAAGATCCTACTTTCCCATTAAGATCACCTACGACACATGCGATATCATACCTAGGAATTTCTGCAACAACACTTTGTTGTGATTCATAAAAGATATCTTTCTCTATTTTATCGGATTCTTTAGTAGGTGCTTAGTAGGCAACAATTGAGAGTTTTACATGAGCTGACCAGAATCGTGTGTAAATAATTATTTCGTTTACAGGTGTCCATTTTAGCATCGCTCGCCTAGCTGTGGGCGACATAAGTACACCTACACCTGCTTGGTGTCTGATTTCATGACCACTGTATGCGAGGATGTAGCCATTTTGTAGGGGTTCCATCCCACTGCCAAGCCATCTAGTTTCACTGACAACTGTTACGTCTGTATTGTACTGTATCACTTCTTTCAGTTCAATTTTTGAGATCTGGCTCATCGCCCTTACATTCTGAAATCCGAGCTTCAGTTGTTGCTTCGTAGTCAAAATTGGGTCTGGGGGCACGCTGAGATTGTTAGAGAAGTAGAAGTCATATCCGAGGCTAATGTCGACTATTCAGTTGCTGGTGTATTTTTCACAGCGACAGGTAGCAAGCCTATCGCCCAACCTTCTTCCTTTAGCAACTGGACTTGGGACTGGCTATGGTGGAGTTTAACTCGATTTTCATCGAATTAAAAAAACAAAAACAAGATTAATCTTCAAATATGTAGAGATCGCATAATATGTTTAAGATCATAATTAGAGAAAAATTCGCAGAGTTTTCATTCCTGTCCAATTTTGAACAATCTGAGACAAGTACACTGATCCAGAAAATCAAAATCAATTAAAAAATTCACAAAACTGGTCTAAAAGTCCTTAACCTGAAGCTTTGGGGGGGGGGGTTTCGGGGGGAGTACAAAAGAAACTCATAAATACAATTTTCCACGGGAGGGGTATTTTTCGGAGGGAGGTATTTTCCTCGGTTGGGTATTTTTCACTGGGGGTATTATCTGAGGTAGAGGGGGGGGGGGGATAAACGCCAGCCACCGATGGATCATTGGCGGTAGCTTCAACATTTTATGATGAAATAGTAATCTAATAAATTGTAATATACTTGGACAAGGCTATTCTCCGAATTGATTGCTAAAATCATAGAGACAAATATTTTTTACCTGTTATTAACGAATGAAATAATTCGAAGTAAATTGGTATTATCAAATATGAGAAAGGATGAAAAAATTGAAAGAAAGAGGAACGGTTCAAAAATGAATGGAGATGGCGGAATCACTGCAATATTAATGAACTTTTACATATAAATGAATTCCAAGGATTCAAGATGCCACTCCTCCGCCCTCCGCCCTGAAATGACGGACATATTTAACCTCTTGAAAGATGTATACCCCTTTAAGGGCATATTTAACCCCTTTAAAGTATATTGGTATTAGCAAGTATGAGAAAGGATGAAAGAATCGAAAGAAAGAGGAACGGTTCAAAAATGGATGGAGATGGCGGAATCACTGCAATATTACTGATCTTTTACATGTAAATTAATTCCAAGGATTCGAGATGCCACTCCTCCGCCCTAGGCCCGGAAATGACGGACATGTTTAACCCCTTTAAGGACGTATACCCCTTTAAGGACATATTTAACCCCCTTTAAAGTAAATTGGTATTGTCAAATATGAGAAAGGATGAAAAAATCGAAAGAAAGAGGAACGGTTCAAAAATGGATGGAAATGGCGGAATCACTGCAATATTAATGATCTTTTACATGTAAATTAATTCCAAGGATTTGAGATGCCACTCCTCCACCCTACGCCCGGAAATGACGGACATGTTTAACCCCTTCAAGGACGTATACCCCTTTAAGGAAAAATTTAACCCCCTTTAAAGTAAATTGGTATTATCAAATATGAGAAAGGATGAAAAAATCGAAAGAAAGAGGAACGGGTCAAAAATGGATGAAGATGGCGGAATCACTGCAATATTAATGATCTTTTACATGTAAATTAATTCCCAAGATTCGAAATGCCACTCCTCCGCCCTACGCCCGGAAATGACGGACATATTTAAACCCTTTAAAGACGTCCAGATGAAAACTGCAGTGACCGTAATACTGTCGTCTGGCTTTTGCTATTTTAACGCCGTAAACAGGTCTTGAAATAGCGGCACAATCACATATTTCGGCGCTTCTTCAAGATCGCTGCGAATACGACGAACATGATCTTTAAAGTAGTCTTTGTTTATTTTAGTGTCATATTCACAGCATTTGACGGTTGGATCTGGTTACAGAAACATTACAATTCGTATCGACATTTGACATTTCAAAGCAAATATCAGAACAACTACCATTCAAGCTAATTCTACCATTCAAGCTAAAATTCTCAAAACCTCAAGTATGTTACTCAGAAGAAATGCAACTATGCACTAAATTCTACATCACCTTTCTTTTCAAACCTGTTTCAAACTGGCCCATTGACTGACAAAAATGCAGTCTAATAAAAAAAAAAATTTCTTGTTTCTGAAGGCGCTGAACACCTAACTTGGGTAAGATAAAAAGATAGTAACTCCACGTAGATAACTTCGAAGACCACACTGCCTTTCTATGACGAAAGTAAAACAGTTCAAAATAGGGATGAAACCTTTTAATTGACAGTGAACAGATATAAAATTACTTCACTGGATATTTCGAACACATATACAGTGTGTTCGAAATATGTGTGCACTGTATATATGTTCGAAATATCCAGTTAAATAATTTTATATGTGTTCACTGTCAATTAAAAGGTTTCATCCCTATTTTGAACTATTTTACTTTCGATAGTAACTCCAACTCATAAGAGGCTTCGGAAGGGGAGTCGAAACATTTACAGAAAAGATCAAAACTGGAGATGAAATAACAGTTATATAGAGTGATAAAAATTCCCATCAAGCCGGAGTAAAGTCGCTTTCCAATTGTATTCCTGGTTTGACAAGATGCTTGTCAGTCAAGTGAGAAACATCAGTACTTGTCTGTAAACGGAACACACCCAATAAGTGAAGTTAGATTAATCCTAAAGACGGAGGGATCAGTGAAGATGTTAAAAGTAGAATAGGCATGGCTCAGGGTTTTTTCACAGCTAAGAAAAAGTTTGGAAGAATAGGAAAATAAGCTTGAAAACCAAGATCAGATTATTGGAAGCTACAGCGACGACAATGTATGGTTGAGCACGAGCGCTCCGAAAAGCGGATGAAGATTTGTGATGACCTGGCTGACTGACCGTGTTTCAAATAGCAGACTTTACGAAAGGTGGGGTTCAATCCCGCTTTCTGGGGCTAAAAAGACAAAGGTTAAGATGGTTAGGGCACGTTTTGTAGATTAATGATGACAGATTGCCGAAGATCGTCCCTTTTGCCAACCGTCTTACACGACGCCTAAACGGACAACAAGACGCCTAAACGGACTAACAAGGCCTAAACGGAAGGCAAGTTGTCCGCGATCGGGGTGGGAGGATGTCATAAAGAAAGATTTAAAGGAAATTGGAACTTAATGGAAGGGCATAAAGACGGAGGCTTTGAACAGATTGGGATGGAGGAGGAGCGTACGTAGCTGTGTTAGCCTTAGGTGGCTTTGTGCTGCGGTTAGTTGTTAGAAGCAGCAGGAGTAGTAATGACATATACCAAAACATGATGATAATACAATACTTTAGAAACAAAATTATTGAGGCTACGACAGAGAATTATGGAAAATAGGCCGTGTAGAACGTATTATACTATATGTCTAACCTAACCCCTAAATATCTCTATATATTACAAATTTAATAAAAATATGCGTACATCGCAGTTTAAGTCACTCAAAATAAGCAAACCATAACCGATTCCAGAGAGGCAAACGGGTTTCTGTCAGACCTTACACAGGTAATTCTTGAGTGTGTCCCGTTTAATAGACAAGTACCAAATCATCTTTCGAACTTCTGTAAAAACTTATACTTCCCTCCTAGGCTACCAGAGTGGGGCGGATCCATGATTTTTCTTAGCGGGGGCGGACAATAGGTTGTTTTGGTAAACTTGCCAGCAAACAAATACAAGCAATTTAAAGGGAACCTCTACAATTATGCATCGTAGGTAGGTAGCATGGTCGTAAATTTGATCTAAAATCTGGTCTGAGTTCTAATAAAGTTCTAGTAAATTTATTGAAATTAAAATGATGTAAAAATACTGTCATAAACATACTAGGTTATAAAATCCACCTTTCCATAAAAAATGAAAAGCTCTTCATCATCTGTAAAAAACAAATGATACTTAATATTTTCTGCAGAATTTTTCGCCTTTGCCCTTCGGACCACTATAGCGAGTGAGTTAAGTTTTGTATTGTCAAAAAAAAAAAATTGTTCTTGAATATTCTTTTGTGGTCATATATTCATTGTGACTATTTGTATAGTCCAACCCATTTAGCATGTCACCCAGCCTTATCACATTGCTTAGCAATTATGATAGTAATTTGTTATATTTTGACAGGGAATTTGTTTTTTAGGTTTTATTTTAGTTTTACTTTTGGGGGGAGGGTTGAGTGGGTTACAGGGCTGGAGGGAGGAGTGAGTTGAAGGGGTTGGGATGGATGGAATTATGTTTTTATGGTGATTGTTACCTTGGGGTTGTTTAAGAAAAAGGTGGTTGTCTTTTCTTTCTTTTTTTATTATTATTATTTAATTAATAATAATGTCTAGAATGCTTCTACAAACATTTATGTAGTTTTTTTCATTATTTTTATAAATTAAGATGCCTTTAGGAATATTCATAGTTGATCGCTATGCGTTAGAAAAATTTAAAATTTTTCCCTAGCATAGTCATTTATGTCTGTAATTGTTTAAATTTTTGTTTATTATGTTAATAAAAGTCCGAGTCGAGTAAAAAAAGTCAAAATCGTGCATTTAATTTGTATTATAAAGATCATCCAAAAACAACAATGTTCTAAAAACCACCCTGCTTCGCCCAAAAAAGTAAGCTCAAATTTTATGACAGCGAAAAAAAGTAAGGATATCAATTTCTACACATCTCTGCCAATGAAAAAAGACAAGTTTTTTAACTGAAAGTAAGGAGCGACATTAAAACTTAAAACGAACAGAGATTACTCCATATATTAAAGGGGCTTTTCCCTCCTCAACACCCCGCTCTTTACGCTAAAGTTTGACTCTTTCTATCAACTTTACTTTTTAAAACAGTTAAAAACTTTAGCGTAAAGAGAGGGGCGTTGAGGAGGGAAAACCCCTTCAATATATGGAGTAATTTCTGTTCGGTTTAAGTTTTAATGTCGCTCCTTACTTTCAGTTAAAAAACTAATTTTTTCAATTAATATCCGTACATCTTTGAATTAATACAGTTTTTGATTTTGGATATCTGCACATGAATAATTAAAACGCAATTTGCATATTAATTATTGTTTTTTGGCTAGATGGCTTTCTCTTAGTTTTGATCGGGAGATTTTCAAAAAAGGGGTGGGGGAGGAGGCCTAGTTGCCCTCCAATATTTTATATTTTTTAAATCGCAACTAGAACTTCTAATTTTCTACGAACGTTTATATTAGTAGAAAATATACGTAACTTACGAATTAACTTACGTAGAGAACTTCTTTATTTGAATATTTTTTATTACGTATAGGGGGTTTGCCCCCTCGTTAAAACCTCGCTCTTTACGCTAAAGCTTAAATTTTGTCCCAATTCTTTAAGAATGACACCCTGAATCACAAAGGCCGTAGAATAAATAGTTCAAATTACTAAGAATAATTAAAGAGCGAGGTATTTAGGAGGAGATGAACCCCACATAAGCGTAATAGTTTCTGTTCGTTTTAAGTTTCAATGCTGATCCTTCTTTCAGTTGAAAAAACTTTTCCATATTTATTTTTTCATTGTTTTTTTTTTAAACAGTGCTAGAATATTCTGCACCTCCTTCATGGAAATTATCTTTCCCCGTGAAAAATTCCTCCATGAAAAAATCTTCCCACGTGACTCCTTCCCTCAACCCCCTTCCAACCAAAAAAAAACCCTCAAAAACGTCTCTATACTCCCCAATAACCATTACTATACTTAAACACTGGTCAAATATTGTAACTTGTAGCCCCTCCTTCTTGGACTGTGTGTGTGTGGGGGGGGGGGGTAAGTCATCCCCAAAGACATTGTTATTAGGTTCTTTGACCATGCTAAGCAAAATGGCTATCTCAAAATTTTGACCCATTGACTTTGGGATTTTTCTTTCGTTACTACGAACAATTCAAAAGACTCAAAAACAAATTTTTTACAGTAATTTTTTTTTAAATATTATATTTTTTCCGCCTCGCTAGTATCATTTCGATAGCCTAAAGAAGTTAGGATTTTAATTCCCCCCTCATTGTTGTTACGAAATGGTGACTTTCGTCTCCCAGTTGGCTTTTGTGGTAATACGGATAGATTCCCTTCATAAATCTAAATTTAATTAAATACTTTTAGGCAGTAAGTGTCATCAGTAAAATCTAATACAGATCACAGAAAGTAACCGAAACTTTGTTTCAAACTTGTTTGCAAAAAAAAACAGTTTTAACAATTAAAAACTTACAAATAACCAGCTATTAAAAACCAATTAAAAAAAGATGACTTTCATCCCACCGCTAGTCAGAGGAAGCATTCCTAGCGCCAAATCCATCACTACGTTAAGGGGAGGGCACGCGACCCCCTCATTACTCCCAAAAAGGGAGTTACGCCTCAGTAGTAGTCACATAATAAGCTGCAATTGTAGCAGTAATGGTAGTAGTAGTAGTAGGGGTTCTAGTACCAGCAGCAACAGTAGAAGTAATAGCAGTAGCAGTAATTGTAACAGTAGTAGCAGCGTTCACATATTTCCTTTTGTTCAATTAATAATCCTTCTCATCATTCCCTGAAAGTTCCAGCTTAATACCCTCAACTGATCTTGAGATACACCACCAGGAGGTGCATAGTGTGATTTGAAGCAGTTCGACACACTCCTCTGTATTCCCTAAAAGCATCACCTTAACATCATGAGCCTTTTTAAACGCCAAGGACAAAACCTGCCCCTTATTCCTAATAAAAAATACTACATGCAAACAACAGACGAAATGCATAACTTACAACCCTTGCCCTAAGAGCTGTGTGTGCGTGTGGAGGGAGAGGGGCTGTCGTCCCAACAAGAAAGTTTGTTTACCTTTAAACTATGTTAAACGAAATGGCTATCCCAAAATGTTATTGGATGCTCTTGGAGGAATGTGGGGCACAGAGGGGGGGGGGGGAGCCTATTTGCCCCCCCATTCGTCCTTGACTCTTAAAAGTGACTCTAAAACTTTTTACTTTATCAGAGCTAGTGACTGAAAAACTCGGGCATGCGCTGAATCATGTCTGATTGCTTTTAACTGTTTATTAATATGAGAGTTTATTAGTCTCGAAAACCGGAATTTTCTCAAAAGGATTTCAATTCATGTTTTGGTATGCGGGAAATCTCCTCTTGTATGGGACAAAAATCTAAACTATTTTTCATCTCAAATCTTGAACGAATGCTAAATTTCTAACGATGCACTAAAAGATAAAAAAAGATAAAAGATAAATTATTGACATCCTGTCGCAGTGACACTTTCTTTTAAAGTCTTGGAGTTACAAAAAAAAGAGTTGTAGCATTCACATTTGCATAAATAATAGAATTTCAGTTCGAAAAATCATATTTTAATGTTATTTTTTTCTGGGGGGGGGATTGAAATGAAATCGAATAGTTGTGGGCATCAAGCCATGGCTAATTGTTGAAAACCCAAGTGATAAAGTACGATTGAGTGAGAGGCAAATCTGGCATCAACCCCCTTGTTAGAATTGTATAAAAATGATGTTAGTTCATTTGTTAATAGATGTCTACCCTTTCCTTTTCCTTACCTTTTCCTTTCCACTTCCTTTTAAAGGTCAAGACTAAGAATAGCCCGTGTGATTAGCTTAACATTCCCCTTTCGACAATCTTTGAAAGTGTCATCGCTGCAAGTCCATGCAGTCCTGAGATATCAAATATATATTTTTGTAAATCTTTTGTCACTTTTTGGTCCAGGTTAAGCAAAAATTTTGGATTTTTTAAATCAGAAAAAATTAAATCAGAAAATTTTTCCAGTTGTTAGTAGTAGTAGCCTAGTAGTAAAAAAAAACTTATCAACCGAACATTTCTAATGATATATTAATACATTTTATTATATAAGCTAATACTTTCTGATAAAAAATAATAATAATAACAAAAATATCTTTTGATGCATTACAATACATGTTTTAGTTTTAATATTGCTCCTTACTTTCGTTTGAAGATTTAAACTAACAATATCTGTGGATTCTACTCTAAATTCTTCCCCTCAATAAACTATGAAAGTAAAGTCCCAAATGCCCATCCGTATATTAAATACGTCTTTTATCAATACTTGTATTTTTGTTCTTGGTACTCAAAACTTTTAACTTCATTCTTTAATTGAAATCAAAACTACCTTATTCTTTTCAAATTAATGCTCAATATTTGAAATAAAATTCCGCTTTCTCTGTATATCCTTCTCATTCTCTCAAAATTTGATTCTTAACTTTGCTTTGAGATCGTAAATTATCAGTTTCTCATTTTTTGATTTCAATTCGCTTTAAGCAATTTTATAATGATTTATTGTATTGTTTTGAAGGTATAAATGATTTTTTTTTTTCAGATGGGTCGAATATTGGATGAAGAAATGGCGACAACATGATTTTGCGCTTGAACAAGAACATGAGATTTTAGAAAACCATCAGAAGCAGAAGAGGGATTTTAGAATGTCAGAGTGTCGAAATAAAGGAAATGCATCGTTCATTGAAGTGCTGAAAACTGACTTGGAATGTGGCTGGTCATCTTCTTCTAACCTAACTTCCCACCTTCCGTTTATCGTTTTTATATCCGTTTTTACTCACTTAATATGCAAATATTTTTGAAGTACATTTAAAGAGCAACCCTTCGAAGAAAGATATTTGAATTAAACAAAGTTTTTATTTGAGTGTAAAAAAAAATTATGGGAAAATCATGGAAAAATGATATTCTTTAGCTTCTCATGACCTAGTTCTTGAGAGTATTTTATTTTGAAATAAAGAATTTTAACCAGAAAAGTTGCTGAGATCATCAACAAAAATGTGTTGCAAATCAAATTTACTGAGTAACAGGTAGATGGAAGTAAGTGCTGGGATAAAATAAGACACAAAGTTTAGATTTTAGCGTCAGAAATGTATTGAAATTCAAAATTGTGAATTCTTTCATGACATAATCAAAGAGGTTATTAATCCTCAGGATAAGTCAACAATTATAGCAGTTCTGTTATTCATACATTTTAATAATTTTTGTTTGGAAAGTTTACTGACTATATAAAATAAGTGCAGTCTGAATGCGTGAATACCTTTGCAACAAATTTACATTCCTTTCTATTTAAATCTAAACTTTAAAAAAATAAATTTATTTAACACATATATCAAATTTGATAATTAACATTTATTTACATATATATATATATATATATATATATATATATATATATATTTATATATATATATATATATATATATATATAATATACATAAGAATGAATAGTAGGTTTACAAATACTGGTTTGGCATTTATTGTTATAAAATTTAACACTTCAGGATTTCATTCCAATTTTCTATCAAATTTTCTAACAGTGAACAGCAATTTTCGCTGTATTCCTTTAGATCCAACACTTGCAATATCATCCTCGAATCCTGCAATTGTAGAGAACAATAAAAACTGCTTGCAAGAAAATTTTGTCAATCAAAAACTTTCTACTCTTTGAATAGTTTAAAATTTTCCATGGACCATCCCATCTAGTACTAGAAGGTGGCTCTATTTGAGTGTTAAAATGGATGGATATTACTTCCCTTCTTTACATGCTTCCATAAAAAAATAATGGGCTCATAAGCACACTCCAAAAAGGGATACACATAAGATTGAAGAACGCTTTCGCCATCATGCCATAGTATTATTCGAAACTAATCTCTAAAATCCTCTGTTATGCACCGTTTTTGAAAGGCCAAATTTCCTTCTTTACTTTTGGCTACATTACTTGTAAATTATTTGACGTGGTTTGTATTTACTGTGGCCTTTAAATTATGAATAAATTAGTTAGTTAACAAAATAGTTCTCTACATATATTAAAGCCATCCACGGGCTATAGTGTCATTTTATTATTTTGGTTTAAATGTGATGGTAATTGATTGAATCTCATTTTGGTGTGCTTACACCTAAGTTTTCTATTGAGTGCTATGAGAGTTTTGAAAATGCGCAAGAACTTCAACTGCACACACCAATTGGAGGTAGGGGCACGTCTCCTCTGGATCTGCAAAATTACCTCGCTGTTTTTATTTCATAACCATTTTCTATATTAGTCATTGTAAGTACACTAACCTCACCAGCACAAGCCCTGATTCAACAAGCTTAGGTAACACGGTCGTGGTTCCTTGTGGCTTACCTGTGACGGGTCACGTATTCTACGACTCTCGTTTTGACCAGTATTTGTCCTGTTGGGAGTGCCACACCTACGACCAGTATAGCTGCTACAACTGTACTGTCTATGGGGATAGGGTTCCACAGTTTTTGGCCCACGGCGTCTCTAGCCCGCAATTCTCCTTCATAGTATCTTATATTCTCTCGGAACGCGATTTTAAAATAGTATAGGACCTCTTCCCGTTTAAAATTAAACTTGACTTACGTTTGGCCGAAAGGGCACGGATGGACAGCTCCAGATAGTCCAGGCAATCCCGAGCATCAAGGAGTGAGGCAGTGGGTGACTACTATTCAAAATCAAAAGCCCAAGCCCTCCTGTACTACCCCACCATTATTTAGTCATGAAGCCCAGGTTTGTGATCATCCGCGGAGTGATCCTCAGACGTCTATTTTCAAGTTAAGCTAATTAACAGAACGACGTGAAATTACCAAGGGAAGGCTAAGGAAAAATTACATGACACTTAAGAGTAAGTGGGAGAAGGGTGAAACAGAGAGTCGCAAAGTTGGAATGAATTTAACTTACCCAAAAAGGACAGTTATCTGGCAAATAGGGCGAGGGAGCCAAAAACCTCCCTCCTAAGATAAATTACTGCTAACCCGATGAACTGGCTGAAACCCTTGAGTCAAAATAAAACATAAATATCACAAAACGTAAAATTC